>NC_007282.1:2572526-2807526 GCF_000002445.2 Trypanosoma brucei brucei TREU927 | reverse complement strand
TTTGTTGTAGCTCCGCAGTTGAACGGAATACAGAAGATGGGGCGAGAAGCCACCCAACCCGGACTCTCCCAAAGATGTCAATTAGCAATCCTTTTGTGTTGATTTTTGTTATTCGTTTATTATTCTCTCCCCCTCTTTCTGTTTCTGTTGCTTGTTGATTGCATACCCCCTCTGTCTCTGAGGGTGTATGGACTATTCCTGCATCCGGTGCTTTTCCTGCTAGCTCCACACTCGGCAATAAGGGGGGAAGTTGCAGAAAGGAGAGTGGGTTGTATAACTGTTACATTAGGTGAGGACTTCACATGCGGCCGGCTTCGTTCAACCGCAATGAGAAACTGCGCCAGTCTTTTGGAGAATAATACATCCTGCACACACACACCCTCTACCGCAAACCTAACACGTAACTCCTTCAAACCGGGACAGCTCATCAGGTGCAGCGCCGTTTCTTCGCAGTCGCCGCGTTGGCTGGTAACAGCGCGCTCTACCTTCATACTGTGCATCTTATTTTGATGTAGGGTGAGGCCAGTTTTGCTAGCACACTGCCTTCAGCATGTCGGTCACACCAACATGGATGTGTTTGTATGCGGGGAATCAGTGGCACATAATTTTGTGCTTTTGCTGCATTTAACCTCGACTTCCTCACATTAGTGGAAAGCCTTACAGTGTCGGATGGGAGAGTCCCTGCAACTGAGCACTTTTTGGCACACACCACACTGCATCTCTCCTTTCCCCGGGACGTCAACGTTTCCTTCACGGGCACGCTTACGAGGGAATTGCACCACCACCACGGTACCGTCCTCCGTCACCATGCTCTTATGTTTGAATTTCTTGTGTAGTGACCGGGAAGAGCGTGTACCGAAGCTCGCCTCGCACAGGTCACATTGAAACGGCAGCTTCCGTGTATCCTGAGAGGTTGGTGCTGCTGGAGCGCTACCATCTCCTTGCACTGAGTCCTCGTTCTCCCGCCCCCTTTTCATGCGGCAACTACCGCTGCCTATGCCATGTATTGTTCTAAGGTGGTGTAATAGTCGGCCTGGCACTGCGAATTTGGAGGCACAGAGGGTACAATGAAGCACCTGCGGTCTCATCGAGACTCGTGTGCTCGATGGTAGAGGAACGATCGCCACCACTGGAGGGGGCTCCGGGGAGATGTCCACTGCAGGTGTTGCATCGCCGTATTTGATCCTCCGGAAGGCATAAGCTCGCACAAAGCCATGTTTGTTTACCCTGTGCGTTACAGCACTCGAGTGGGATTGGTATTTGGCATCACATTCCGTACATTTGATCGGTTCGGAGGTTCTCTGAAGAGTGCGTGTCGCAACAGTTGGGGCTGTTTGTATTGTTGGCCCTATCGCTGCATGTTGTGGGTTGCACCATCTGCACTGTGGAGGCACACTCGGGTTGATCTTTCGCAACATCCATCCATAGTGTCTTGAAGACCCAACCCGAAAGCGTGCCAGTGCCGTTTCTTCTTCCCTCGTCAGTTCTTCCTTATGTTTTGTTGGAAAGTGGTTGCCGTGATACCAAACCTATGAGTGTTATCATGGACTTCTTCCGACCTAAGCACTCGCTTCGCATAAGCAATGATGTCGGGGATCCATGTATCTCGCAACTGTGGTAAATCAGCGGCCTTTTTGGCCATTTCATCACAAACCTCATTCCGTTTCACGCCACAATGGCCAAACACAAATTGCAGTTGGATACGCACCTTCCTTCTCTGAACTTGAAGCAGAAGCCTCCATAGTCGTCTCAGAATTGGGTCCGTTACGGCTAGGGTGCCTGTCTGCAGTGCTGTTAACATTGACAGCGAGTCAGAGAAGATGGACAACCTGCTCGGTGTGCTTCTGTATGCCGGAAGCCATTTCAGCAGCCGTTGCAGTCCTATCTCTAATGCTACGCATTCCGCTCTGTAACTGCATGAGAGTTCCCCTGCTCCAGTTTTGGGTGCACAAATCAGCGTGTTTTTTCTATAGAGCAGAGCAACTGCTCCGGACTTCTCACCGAGGGACACGGATCCATCAGTCCACAATTCGTAGTGCTCTCGCCGCGGTGGCTCCTTCCCCCTCCGTGTAAAATGCCGTGCAATCCACTTTTCGGAAGCCTCCCTTTTGACATCGTCAGGGTCATCAGCGCACACAGGCTTTATCTGCGTGTGAAATAGCGGTCGGCAGCTGTGGCGGAGCGTCGATGTCTCTAGTGGGTGCTCGCGTGGCTCAATGCGGAGGTGGGGATAAGACCGCATGATGCGGGAATGTAAGACTCTGACTGGATGTTTGCTGTGGTATACTTCCTCATCACTGCGCCGCAAACATCCGCCTCGTGACTCACACATCAGTATGAATTTCATGCTGCGCACAAGAGTGGCCGTCTTGAGTGGCAGGAGGTTTGCTTCCAGCAGA
Source organism: Trypanosoma brucei brucei TREU927 (assembly GCF_000002445.2). Lineage (NCBI taxonomy): Eukaryota > Euglenozoa > Kinetoplastea > Trypanosomatida > Trypanosomatidae > Trypanosoma > Trypanosoma brucei. Next base: position 2,805,127 of record NC_007282.1, on the reverse strand, counting down.
GAGTCCTCTTTGCGCGTCCCATGCAGTATGCCAGCTATGATGCGACTGGCTTTGTGTTGTGCTGATGCAAGGAGGTCGCGACTTCGTTCCGAAGCGTCCCAGTACCATACCTCAATGCCGTACATGGTGTGTGCCTGTACGAGTGCTAGATAAAAAGCTCTCAGCACTTGTCGTCTTGGCCCCCATGTAGAAGCTGAGATGGATGCTATCTGCAGTAGTCGGAAGTCCATCTTGCGTCTCGTTTCGGCCGCATGTGTTGCCATCCCTTGCAGACACTGGAATGTTACTCCTAGAAGCTTCGGTGTCCTGTCAGCTCCTATTCTTTCGCCGTCTAGTTGTAATGTAAGGGGATGGCGCTCTATACACCCGAAGAGTGTGCACTTTGTTTTCGCTATATTGACAGACATGAAGTACTCTTGTGACCACTGTAACACCACGTTTAGGCCGCATTGCAGTGTGTGGTTGATGGCATCCCTCTCTGTGTGTCTCGCAAGTAGCGTTAGGTCGTTTGCAAAGAATCCGTGCTGCAGTAACAGCACTTCTGCAAGGCGTTGGCTCAACGAGTTCATGACAATAATGAACATGATTGGGCCAAGGACAGTTCCTTGTGGCACTCCTCGCTCAAATGTTCTGCTTCTGGAAAGCCTCTCCTTGAATCTCACTCTGCCAGTTCGGTTACTCAGAGATGATACGCACCACTTCACAATGTAGGGTGATACCTTCATTCTGTGCATTTTCCTCGCAATTTTGTCGTTGTACACTGTATCGAATGCCTTCTCGTAGTCAACGAATACAGCACCTGTACGATATTGGTGCGTGGGACGGCAGAGGGCAGCGCGGACGTGCAGGAGTTGTTCGAGCGTTGAGCATCCGGGGCGAAAGCCTGATTGCTGCGGCGTCAGCTGGGACTCAACAGTGTCTCTAAGCCTCGCGGCAATTATGCGCTCCATGTCTTTGCAGAGACAGCTTGTGAGCGTCACAGGCCTGTAAGAATCGAGGTCCTCCGCCTTTTTTCCGGCCTTCAGGATGGGGATGATAACACCAATCTTCCATGCAGGCGGCACGACTCCCGTTCGTAGGCTCTCATTGAATAGCCTCAGAACAACATTCAGCGCTGTTCTACCGAGATGTTGCAGTGCCTTGTTGTATAGGCAATCAGGTCCTGCTGCGGATCCACTCGGAAGTAGTTTGATCGATCTCCGTAGTTCAGCCATCGTGATGGGACTGAACTCACTCGCTATCGTCTTTATTGGTGCCGGTGGGTGTGAGTCGGGTTGCCTTCTTGCGCGGGACGAGTACAGTTTACTGAACCTCTCAGCTTGACGGTAGTCCGTGATGGCCGCGTTATCAACAAGTACCGCCAGTGTGGTTAGTGGTCGTGGCGCATATACCTTCTTGACAATGTGACAACTGCAGCGGTCTGACACCGCAAGTCTGGAGCATAGCGTGCTCCATCTCTTCTTTGTGGTACGGTCCAGGATCTGCTTACGCGTGGCTACCAACATTTCCCTTCGGTGGGAGGATCCGCATCCAGCGATCTCTTCATCGAGTTTCGCGAGCTCAGGTGTCCAATGTGGTGGCGTTGCTCTGCAGCTACGGGGGACGGAGACCTTCGTCGCAATGCGGATGGCGGAGCTCAATTTCTGTTCCAGAGTGTTGACATTCTTCTCTCTACCAATTTTCCTGCAGAGCTCGTCAACCTTGAGACGGAAATCCTCCAGTTAGCTTTTAGCCATGCGTACATGGGCTTTCGAAGCCGCGGGCAACTCAGTGCATCTGTGTCGTCTCCAACGATAACGTCGAAAAATATGTTATGGTGATCGCTATCTGGAGAATACAGCGATATCCACGTGTACACTGTGCAATTTCTTGACAGTGTCACATCAAGGGTGGACTCCCCGTGGTGGCGCGCGTACCTGGTGCACTGACCAGTGTTGCAGACCAGAAACTGGTTGTCAATGCACCACTGTGTGAGGGTTTCACCCTTGGTATTTGGTGGGCTCGCGCGATCCCATGCCAACGAGTGTGCGTTAGCATCTGCACCGATGAGCTAAGCACTGTCAGTTGTCAGAAGCGTATCTAGGTCAGTTGCCGTGAAAGTGTGTTTTGGTGGGATGTATGCCGACGTGACAGTCAGCGCCTTTCCACGTGCAAGGTGAATTGTTGCATGCACTTGTTCAATGCGACCAATAACGGCCATACAGGTCTCGACTGGTAGGTCTTTCCTCACTAGTATTGATACACCACCTCCTTTGCAGTTACGAGCTATTCCGTGATGTTGGTAGCCAGCAACGCTAAAGCAAGCCGCCTCTCCAGGCGTCATCCTTGTCTCGCTCAACAGAAAAAAGGCGATCCGCTCATCAACAAGGGTTTTGTGGAGTGCTAATCTCTTTCCTTGAGATAGCCCGGCGCAGTTCCACTGCATCCCGCGCAACGACGGGCCGGGATTCTCTTCCATGTCACCGAACAGCAGCATCTTAGTGCGGATGATACTGCTGATGGCACGCTGGCACGTGCCCAGGGACCGACAAATGAAGAACGGTGTCCCAGAAAGACGCTACTGATCCCTGTGCTGTATGATGCCGTAGCCGGAGCACAGCAGTGTTCACCATGAAAGGAACGCTGCTGCCTCTTGGCTTCCCCCGATGATACGGGGTACTGGACCCTGGCACCACGTTGAGGTGGCCGGCATCGCCAGGGTGCCGAGCTTACAACACCCGACACGAAAGCAGACTACGGCACCGAAGATTTGCAAAAATCAGTAGCCGGTCAAGACAGTGAACAAGAGAAGAAAAATATACTATAAGCTGACGGACCAGACGATCACGCGGGTAACTTCAGATGCTATCAAAACAGCGTTTATCAAAGATAGCGCAGAGCAGGATGACATCAAACGGAGCCTGTTACTAGCTCAGATTAAGTGGCTTCACCAGCATGCAGACTTGCAACGACAGCTTAACGAAGAAAAACAAAAAAACAGCGAAAACGCAAGTGGCAAAAGTAATCGAAACAGATTAAAATTGCGAGAAGAAAGAAACAGGAGACAATTGCAAAGATGGCTGTAAACGGGTCAGTGAAGCAGCAAAAAAGTGCGTAGTGGATAAAACTTACAAGCCACTGTAGGTAGAAGGAGGAAAAGCAAAAGAGGGGAAAACCACGAACATCACAGGAATCAATTCTGTTGCGATTAATAAGGCCCCTCTTTTGCTTGAATTTTTTCTTCTATAATTAATTTTTAAAAGAAGTTTTATTGAACTTATTAAATTTGTTCTTTGGAGATATTTTAATATATTTTAACATTTTTTCATTGTGAATTACTCTGCAGACACCTCAATCAATCTACATAGACTGCCATGGCGGCTACTTCTTTCACTGATATGTTTCCCATCCTCATGATCCGCCACTCGCTTCCTCCTTCGGGACCTTGATAACGGTGCCTCGTTCAGGAAGCCACTTTTGGATATTGTCTTTCATCGATTGAGAAAAATTTCGCTGGCTGCCATCCGAGTGTGTCGCATATAGTCAGTGGATGTTTAGCATGATGGTAACCTTTCTATCTCTTTCTCTTTACTCGTGGTCGTTTTATCAATTTCTTAGTGTCTATGGTAAGAGCCGGATTTACCGTCGGAATGAAGAATGCCCTTAAAAAGCTTGTAAGCTTAATACTAAAGTACATATCTTCCTCTTTCAGACTGTACACTTCATGATCTGACCGGAGTTTACTCAAAGTGAGACACTGTAACAGGTGAATTGATGTTTCTTTACATTTCTATCTTAGTTCATTTCGCCTATCTGAGCTACGTGCTTGGCCATGTGCTGCTTGGAGGTGCATTGTGAGATATTGCTTTTGTGCACAAACCTTCGAACAATGTGGGCATTGGTGCACGAGAGGCCAGTGGCGTGATTTGAAGGGATCCTTCTTCACCACATATCCTCTTTACAGTGATTGCAGTTTTGTGAACTGTGTACTGGTATGCAATACTAGTGTACACCAGGACATGTAGGTGTTATCACAAGTTCCACATATAAATTCTCTACGAGGCTTCTCTGTGTGCCCCTGAGCTCTTTTCTCTTTGTGCTTATGCTCTATATATTATCGCATATGTCCATCTTATCTGTTGCCGTGTCATGCTCAGTCCCTATTTTCCTCTTTTTTTCGTGGAAATAAAGCTTTGCGTGTGTATCGAGTCTGAGTTGGGGAGTGCTCTATATATGGTTCCGGGATTAGATCTACTTTTGGTAGTGGTTTCTAGTTGGGTGATTGCTCTATGAGAGTTGTTCACATTCTCACTTTTTGGGATACGCTTTCTCGATGTCCACGCACTTATGGCGTTCCATCCATGTATTGCTTTTGAGACACTTCTTGCATTTGTCGCAAACATAAAGTAGTGACTCATTGCCATCCTTACTTTTTTATCGCTACTATTGTCTTCCTTTTATTGCAACTTTGATATCTCATTCATCACTTTTTCTCTTTTTATCGGCTAGAGTCTGAGTGAGATATCATTCCAGGGGTGTTTCGCATTCATATGGCGTAACATCCAACTGTGGTGATATTCTTTACCGCATATCTTACATTCTTTTCTCTCTCCGACAGTTCTTCCTATGGCGGTGTTCTTGGTTACCCTTTACTCTTCTCCGCAGCGCCCCTATGTGTGGTGAAAAAGGTTTGGTTTTTATACATCTGTCTTCAGCGGAGACATTTTGTGTGCTTATAGTGCTTTCTCTTGTTCATCTTCGCTGCTCACATCCTGCATTTCCGTTTGTCGTCTCACTTCGGTTTGCTTTTTAGGATGCTTAAGACGTATATGTCTAGTCAACTAGCCATATGTGGCATACTGCTTTGGGAACCATTGACACTTGTAGACTGTTTGTACCGAATTTTCTTCTTCTCGCTTCCTCTTTTGTTGCTCTCTCCATACTACTGGAGTTGTCGGAGGGTGTTGTGGCATGTGTTGTTGCAGTAACCCCTTGATGTCAAGTACTTTACCACATACGTGACATTTATAGACGTCATTATACACCTGTGCTTCTCTCGGCGCAATCTTTAATGCAGCTAGTGTATTTTCACGAATCCAATAATCTATTTTCCTCATGTGCACAACTCCAGCTTGCCATCCTGCATACACTATATTGCAAAATGGGCATATAACAGGGTCATTCTGTCTTGTAGCTATTAACACCTTGCCTTCCTCGGTTTCCTTCATCTTTACAGTGTTTTTTGAGTAGGGACAGGGAAATTATTGAGAATGTTTCCCATGTGGTTTGTACACCATATGCACTCCAGTTTGTTAACCTGTCGTGTGATCACCCTATGTAACCATCCAAAATGTTTTGAAGTCCCTGTTTTAAATTGAGCCAACAGTGACTCATCTTCCCTTCCTAGCTCCTTTTTTGAATGGTTGGTTTTATATGGTTTAGTAAAGCGCTGCGGTGTGTGTTTGGGCCTCGGCCTTCCGCAAAGTCGCGTTGTGCCTGATTACGTAATTGGCGCGTTATACCTGTGACGATGTTGGTGATCTATGCAGGGTAAGTTTGCGTCATGTGGTTTCCTTTGCTTGTGAGTTCGTCCACTTAATTATTTCTTGAAATTCAGCAATGCGAAAACTCAAACTGAAGTGACATGGCTACTCTCAGTTTCATGAAGTATATGATCAGATTCCATATGTGTCGCAGTATGGAATCTGTCGCCACTGCAGGACTCGTTTTAAGTGACATTAATAAACGTAACGAGTATGTGAATATTGACCCTTTCCTTTTTCTGCCCTCGTTGATCATTATTACTGACTTAAGTTTCATAAGTACTTCCTCCATGGTTACACCCTCGGCTCTGTATCTGCATGCTAACCTGCCTCTTCTTTTGTTGACTTTTACCGCATTACATTGTGTAGGGTATATTATCGCCCGGCACCAGAGGATTCGTCCAGTATCACCGACCCATCTGTACACACTCGGTAATTGTAGTCTGTAAATCTACGTACCATTTGCATTTTGTGTCTTTTCTTTTCGCTGTCTGAAGCGTCAAAATGGACACCACCTGGTGTTGTGGCGTTGAATTACGGTCCTCTCACCAGTTGCAATATGCTTTGCGTGTGTGTTTCCTCCGGTTCGTCTACTTCCTCATACAAGTATGACACATTCTCCAGGAGCGTGCATATCAGATGACTAGGTGGGAAGATTCTTTCCACTGTGTCGGATGATGCCTTACTATTCGCCTTCCTTGTTCAATAGTATTATATTGCTCGTCTATGAGTAATATAATCTATCTGGTGAAGGAGGGCCTCCTTTATGACAACATGCCTGCTCGCTTACGTTGGAACACCCGCAATAACATGTGCCTCCTGCGCTTGCACTCGTTCAAGCTGCTTTTTGTCTGATTGAAAGGCATTGAACCACCATACTGCGATACCATAGAATAACTTCTCCTGGGTTAAAGCTAAGAAAAATGCTTGTATGCTTTCTTTACTTACCCCACATCCAGGTGATGTAACAGCCCGTCGTTTTATTGATTTCATATTTGCTGCTGTTTGTATGGTGTGAACATGTTTGCTTACACTTTTGTGTGGATGCATTTTCACCCCAAGGAGTCTGTGCTTTCTTGTCTCACTTAATCTGTGCTTTTCTAGCATTAGGTTCAATGGGTCTCTGTCCCTCACACCAAAGAACGTGTATTCCATTTTGTTTTCCTGCAGACAAATCCATATAGTGCTCTGCTGACAGGCTCTCTATGCAATCTAATCCTGTTTGTAGTGTCTGCCGAATGACTTCCGGTCAGTGTTGGAGCATATTATCATGATGTCGTATGCGAAGAAGTAGTGTTTAGGGACTTGTAAGGCATTTACTTTCGCCATGAGAGAGTCCATTGAGATAATGAATAGGAATGGCGTCAAAAGGGAAACTTGTGGAACACTACACTTGAGTTGTATTTTCTTTGAGAGGGATGTTGTTTATTCGTACCACTGCAGTCCGTCCCTCCAGGAAATTTGCAACACGTGTAATGAGGTGCGTGTCTACCTTATATCTTTTTAGTGATTCTATTATATACCTGTGATCTACAGAGTCAAATGCCCTCACATAATATGTGAATACAGCGGCAGTTTTCTCTACGGCTACTCTATGTTCCACAGAGTATGTGAGTGTCATCACGGTGTCTGATTTCGACCTCACTGGGCGAAAACCAGCTTGCTGTGGTTGTAGATTACACTCTACTGTGTCTCGTACGTGTCTCTCTGCAATCCTCTCTATAAGTTTAAAGAGAGTGCTAATGAGCGTGTGATGGGTCTGAACGATGACATACACTTGGAGGGTTTGTTGGGTTTAAGAAGTGCGTGCTTTATATTTGTATCGATACTGACCCTCTATTAACGACGAGAATAAAGATGCCACGACAGGAATGGATATTGTTAACGGAAAACAAGTCACTAAATGTTACACAAATCACATATAAAACCAGTGATATTTCGAAACAACCCCTAATGATAGTGTCTTTACTGCTGCAGCAGAGACTTTATATTGTTATTGGTCCGTAATGTACTACTGCACAGCTAAATAAGTGTAAAACAAAGTAGAAACCATAAAAAACAAATTTGTAGGCATAGAAATTTGAGCGGTATTTTAAAGTTGGTGTGGAATGGATTGGGGGAAAGAAATACAATAGATACATGCGGATATTAGTTCAAATAGCAATAACAGCTTTATAATTACAGTTAGAAGCGGTAAAGAAAGACATATAGCAGAAAAAAACAATCAAAGGGCAGCCTGCGATGTGATTATATGAAAACAACAAAAAGTTTGACAGGAGTGAGCTAAAGGACAAAACCTTAAAAAAATGTAATGACTGAGGCGAAGTACAGGCACTTCGAGACTGTATGATGATAAAAAATGAACCCTTTTCCTTATCTTTAAAATCGCAACAAACGGCAAAAAGTCGCAAGAACAATAAAAGCAGTAAAAATGCTGTTCCAACTAATGTTGACTGGGTCGATTCTGCACTTGATACAGCCCTGTACCAGAAAAGCAGCAGCCGAAGATAACTGTACAGCAATCGACAAAGCCAACAAGTATGCAGCGGAGCTGATAAAAGCCACTGTACGTGCATAAAGGCAGCAAAAAAGCTCGCAAACCATGCTACATCAGCTACAGGTTTATACAGCCTTAACTAGCGATGCTCAACATCGGCAGACGACGACGCCCCTAAGGATACTTCTCTTTTCGTGCGCAGCAGCAGAAACCGTGGCTGCTAAAGACCTGGAAAAAAAACCCAAAAACACATACTGAACCTAGCGCAAGCACTTGGAACGACTGCCACGCTAACGGCCGTAGGCGAAGCAGAGATCGCAGCAGTATCACAGACAGCTCACAAAACCGCGGTTTCTTACAAGAAAATCCAACTTAAATCAGACAAAGCAGCCAGTCCCGGATCGTTCTGTTCGCTGGGTGAGCCTGTATCCAAGTCATCTGTCGAAGGAGCTGAACAAGCGTTAGAACAATGGATAGCCGACATAAAAAAGATAGACCAAATAGAAACAGCCGCCGCCGAAGTCGCGGCAACAGCGATGTGCTGCATTGGAGCTTCAGGGGCGGCATGCACCACAGGCGGAGTGACGCACATAAGCATCAAGCAACACAAGCTATTCGAAACAGCAACGCAGACAACCACAACAGCGCGCCTAACAAAAAGCAGCGGACAAACCAAGACGTGGCTAACACCAACACAACCAGCCGCGGACGCCATAGCTGAAGCGGAACGACTCTTAAACACTATGATGAGAACACAGATTCAACAAGGAACAACATACAGAGCATACAATAACCGCCAAAAAGCCTTCAAACACGAAATAGGATTGCATATTTTAAACAAACCCTTTAAAGAACAACTCAGCCAAGCGGAAAAAACAGAGGTCACAGAGACAATCAACAGAATCTACGGTAAAGAAGAAAACGAATTCGCAATCAAAATATGGAACAAAATTGAAACAACCAAATTTTACCTGCAACTCGACAAAAGGGACACAGCGGTAGAACTGAAGACACTATCCAGCTTACAGCAGCTCGCAACAGCATACGTCATTGCAGCGGCGACCACAAAGGCACAGGAAGAAGCTGACAAAGACTGTCAAAAGAGTTCTTCTGAAATCTCAGAGAAAACAACAACAAGCTGCAACAATGAAAATAAAGACGAGTGCGACAAAGATGATAAATGCCAGTGGAAAGAAACTGACAAAGATGGAAAGTGAAAAATTAAAGACGGAGTGAAAGAAAAAGAAGAGAAAGAAGAGAAATGTGCAGGGAAAGGGAACAAATGCAAGAATCCGGAGTGCAAATAGGAAGACAACAAATGCAATGATTCTAGTTTCCTCCTCAATAAGAATTTAGCGCTGAGTATAGCTGCTACATTTGTGATTTTTTCATTTTAAGAAAAAAAATTTCAATTATATGAAAAAATATAGATATTAGTTAGGTTATAATTTTAACAGCAATGATAATACTAATAGTGATAATAATAATGATAGGAGAGTGTTGTGAGTGTGCATATACTAATGGCATAATACGATTGCCTGTGAAACCGAATGAACTAAAAAAATGGAAGCGACCAAAAATAGTGGGTCATTGAGAAAAATAAAAAGAGCATGAGTAATATTGTTGAAGGAAATGCAGAATGACAACGAATAAAAAGGAGATGTGGTATGTGTAGCATCAAAAAGTTATGATGGTGATATCATCATACTCAAGAATCTGACAAATGAAGAAAATGATGTAAAAAAGTCTATTGTACCGGAAAACGGCGGTGATATAGCTAATTTAAACGAGAAAAAAATTATACAATAGCATCACTGCTAATATGATTTTCAAACCCCCTGTGTAATAATTAGTTACGGTTAAAGCACTATAATGCACAAGGAGTAATTTAGCACAGAGAATGTAGGTAATAAACAAGATATAATGCATTTAAAGGTGTTCTTCCAACAGTAATTCCAAGAGTGGCAAAGTAGGTGTGAATCTACAAAATTATAACCCCAACAAAGCTTTAAAAATGTACTAAAAGCAGGAAACAATCGATAAATACTAGAAATAGGCTGAAGAATGCATCAACAAAGAAAGAGGTGGCATCAATATGGATGTCGTTGCATCATCAGGCGATAAAGAGAAAGTGAGCTTTAGCAGTCTGTACATTCAGATAAATTGAAAAAAGTTATTGGATAGAAGCGAGCGAATCGTTGTATTTAGATTCAAACAGATAAAGATTGAAATGTGTGTCTAAATGACATATTAATTAGGTTATATTCGTGATACTTTAGAAAAGTGAAACCTTATTTATAAATAACAAGCAGAGGTAACTAAAGAACAACTATTTCTCATGAACATTTTATCTTTCCCACCGCTTCCTGCGCCGATCAGATTTAAAAAAAGAAATAATAGTAAGGAAAAATGGGTATAACAACAGCATTTACGTTGCAGCTTGTAGGGAAGAAACACACTAAAATAGCAGCAACAAAGTGGAACCAACAATATAAAACAACTCAACCACTCAAAAGCATAAATGACTAAGCAGCTTATCCAGCAAAATTTAGCGCTAGGGTTGCGGATAAAGTAGCTAAGGGAGCTTCAAAAGCTTGGCAGAGCGGCAGCCACAAACCATGCCGAAGCTGCGTAATCGAACAAGAACTTAGTAAAATAGACATTGTTCATATAGAAGTGGATAAAACTTGTACCGCAAATCGAAGCGAGCAGTGTCTGACAGGCACTGAATGTATGCATATAGCGCCAAGTGGCGGTGGCGTTAGCCGGCAGCTCACACAGGGTATGTCATAGTTTATCTGCGTGAAAGAACAACAAAAATGAGACCTAATGATCTATACAAGTGCAAAACAAAGGAAGGAGCACAAAAAACCTGGGATTGCCTACACGGACGCAGCAGCATATTTACTAGCGCTGCATCAGGATTTTCTTTTGAGCTGTTATTTCTACTTGAAAGTTACAACCAGCATAAACCCACACAAAGATGCCACCATCGACGGCATGAAAACGTGCTACCGCAAAAAAGAAACACCTCAGTGAGCTAATTCAATCGGCAACCACATTCTAACTGCAACTTCAAAGCGATAGAAAAATCGAGCTAGTGGCCAAACCAAAATAATGTTACTAAAAAAGGACAATGACATGCGTTTCACAAAGCTTACAGCAGCCGTTTTAGCAATAACAGAGTATCTCAGTGCACTTTACGTCATCGCAACGACACCAGACAGCAGCGACAGTATTCCGGTTACAACTGAAGATATCAGCAAGCAATGTCGATGCAGGTAGTGCAAGGGGTGCAGACGGTGCGGAGCCCTAACATTTTTAGTTCGTCCCAACTACTCTACAACATCGATCACTGTGGCAACTCTGATATGCAAGTAGCGAAACATCTCCCAACATAAAACACCAAATTAAAGTGCCGAACGCAAGCCTTCAATGTAACAGCGCCCCTTGCAGTGTAAGCCAAAGCGATGTAACCCGCAGTACTGGAGAGGAGCAACCGACTGCAAACAGCAGACCATTCGTTTTTGCTAGACATTGAGGCGAAGGCGGTAAAAAATCGCAATAGCGCCGGAGTTTTCAATTACAGCCTGAGTCCAAACAGCGGATGAACCGAAGTAGCTGCGGAACCGACCTTTAGTGACCATAGGCGTCCAACACCTGCTGTTTCTAGAAAATAGTCTTGCACACTGCAATTCATAAGAGCTCCACTACACAACTTCTACAGATTATCTATTTTCCAAGCTCAGAAAATGCCAGCAGTAGCGAGAAACATAGCGTTCTGGAGGTTCGCAGCGGTAGCGCTTTGCGCGATTACATCCGAATGCCAGGGAGCAGCAAACGATAACGCCGCAGAATTCAGGGCAATGTGCGATATTTACAACCTGGCAGCCAACCCTGGTGTATTTTCACCTCCACATGCCAATTCAGACGTTGCCGAAACAGTGACAGAAATTGAGACGCTTAATCTTTCTGCGGCAAGTGACGCATGGTTAGAAGACAAAGAAGGAGAACTTTCTGACAAGGACGGTAAAGACAATGCGAAAGCTCGAACAACCTGGCAAAAAGAAAAGGAAAAGTTAAACCAAAAGCCAGGGTCAGACGGTCAACAAAAATACAAGAGACTTCCGGACACATGGCAAAGAAAACAGACCGCATCGGCAATGAAAAGACTGCTAGAGTCGGCGAAAACCCTAAGCAGCGTCTATGCAAACATAATAGCCGAGGCGCAGCAGCGGAAACAAAGAGTTCAAACCGCTCTGAAAAACGCGCTGTACGGCAAAGACAAAGCTAACTTAGATACAGCGGTCCTGACTTCCAACCTCAAAAGCTACTGTGGGGAAGCAACCGGCAGCACCAAAACGGGCAGCGGCATAGCTTACGATTTTATATGTCTTTGCACGGCAACCGACGACAACAGCGCTGGCGAATGTCTACAAGGAACGACAATAACCGGTCTTGCCAACCCTACAACCGGAACCGACGCTCAAGATCGCTTGACGACAATAGCGGCCGCCTGCAGAAAGCCGCCGACCGCGCCGCCCCTAACAGCCGAACTGATCACAACACGCATAGCAGCATTCTCAGCGCAAATCGGGCGGCACACGACCAAACAGACAGACGCGCCAATAAGTTTCACCTTCGGCAAACCCCACACCGGCGGAACCTGCGACAGCAGCAGCGGACAAGGCCAATGCATAAACTACAAGCAGCAGCTGGGAGGCACCGGCAGCGGCATCCCATGGATAAAAGAATTAGAAGCAGCACGAACAGAACTCGTCCAGATGAAAACAGACGCCTCGAAAGCTGAAGCAATTGAAGCAAAAATCCAAGCAGTGCGCACAGCAGCATGGAGTCTTTACGACCAGGCAATTCTGGGAGCAGGACCAGCAGCCACAGAGGCACCAGCAGCAGGCGCGCCACTGAAACGCGATCCAACCGAAACAGAAGAGACTTGCGAAAAGAAAGGAACAGGAGATAACTGCAAAGAGGGCTGCAAAGTGGAGGGAAAGGGTAACAAGGAAAGTGCGTCAATGATCCGACATACACACCAAAAAAAAAAAGAAAAGGGAGCAAAAGAAGGTGGAAAAACTACATCAGCTTCCACAGGGAAAGAAACAACAAGTGGCAGCACACAAGGTAGCAAATGGGATGGAACAGAATGCAAAGATTCCAGTTTTATCTCGTTAATAACAAATTGGCTTTGATGACTGCTGATTTTATGAGTTTGGTAGCATTTTAAATTTTAAAGGATTTTTTCTCAATTTTATAAAAAATTATGAAATTATGCTAAATTTTCTATAAATTGATATATTTCAAAAAAATTTATAGAAATGTTTAAATTGGTGAAATTTTAGAAAAATCCGCATGATAGTGGTTGATAGATAAAAGGTACTATAGTGAAACAGTATGAAAAATGAGTGGTATTTTAATTTTTTGTTTATTTTCTGGATGTTAGTTACAAATAAAATAGTAACTATAATCATAAAAGTCATGATAATAATATTTATCGGAGTGTGCTGTGACTGTGAAAATACTAGTATTGTATTAAAAATTGTGAAGAGTAAATATACTAAGATAATAGAAACATTTAAAAATAGAAAATTTTAAAGAAACAAGTGATTGAGAGCCAGTTGGAGAGAGAAATGAATATCATCAATGGAAATGGCGTAAGGAAAGGAAAGAAACGGATATGAAGTGTGCTAAATTTTTTAAGCACAAATATGACAATTGGCATAATCATTTAAGGAAATAATTGAGGAGACAATGAGGGGAAAAAAGAGTCTCGTCTACAAGTCAAATGAAGATCCTGCACCGAGCAGAAAGAAGTAGTGCAAGTAGAAGGTGACAAACTGCCGAAATGCCAATATATTCACAAAAACTCATTGAAAACGCATTATTTTACTGAAAGCACTATTATGGATACACAGGAATTTAAGAAAAAGAATTTAACTGAAAAAGGTTATAAATGTAGCCTCAAGGTGTGTCCCGTATCAGCAGTAACAAAACAACCGAAGTGAAGTCAAAGGAGGCATCTGATGATTGAAAGAACGTCCAGAAATGTACTAAAACCAGCATCAAATATAGAAATGATACCAACAAACTGCTGAATGCAGCGAGCCGATAAGCAAATAGCAGCAACAAGCCTGCTATTGCATTGCAGGATTGTTTAGAAGTGGTGAGCTTTGGGAGCCTCTACTAACAATTAAATTGACAAATTTATTAGATAGAAGCAAGTATTTTTCTAGAATGAAGCATGTTGAAGTGTGAAATAACAGATTAAGTAGTAGTTTAGTACGTTAAAACCAAGGAAAGTTACAAAATGTAAGAACGGTCTGTGTTAGAAGACAGAATTCACTCCGAATAATTATTTAATCTTCCTCACAACTTTCTGTGTCACAAAGTTTTAAGAAACCGAAAAAAGTAGGAAAAATAAATGGATGTAGCTGAAAGTGTTAGATTCATTTAGAGACTGCGAGCCGTATTAAAGGGAATACAAGGAATTGTGTCGGAACCAGCTCTTGAATAAAGAGGCTTTACTCGTGAAAAAAGATCAGCGAGCGAAACAACAATGTCCGCAATCAATGTAAAAGCAATGTCAGAGGCCATGACTACACCAGATCTCACCAAAAACATCAGATATAGAGACCGAAGCTGGGATGTAAGTCAGCTTTTTTGTGCATGAGTAGTTGAGAATAGCCGTACAGCTGATTACCTAGCTCTTGTAAGAAGATGTGCTGTGAGGGTATTGTTGATTGGGACAAATAGTGGTAATATCTAAACGAAAGTATACTACGGATGGAATATTGAGAAGAGGGAACAAATGAAAGAAACGAAACTTAGAGGAATTAGGAGGTGCAACCAAACCAACAGCGTGGTATTTGTATAGTCCTACAAATTTGGCGGAATCTATATACAACAATACCATACCCCAACGAAGTTGCTCTAGAGGTAATGTGGCTGAGGCGCAAGCTGACACCGAATATTAAAGACAGAATATCTACGGTTGTTCTGAGAAAAAAAGATGGCAAATTAGGAACGGACCCTGTACAATCCGAAGCGATCCTAAATGGAGGAAACACAACTGCCAACATGGTCACCGGCTGCAAAAAAACACCAACGTAGCCGATAACACAGGGGAAAATCTGGCGACTGTAGCTATTTGTGTATGTGCAAACAGGGCATCGGGGACACCAGTGCAGGACACATGCTGGTCAGAAACAGCGGCAGATGCGGCATATCCAACAAACGCAGGTGAAGTTCCAACGAAGATACAAGACCTAATCAAAATGTGTGGCAGCCAGAAACCAACAAAGCTGACAGCAGCGGCCGTAGAGCAAGCACTAACCGCAATAGCGTCTTCATTTACAATCACGGCAAGAGGCGCGTACATTGGAGTGTTCCTTCCAACAGGTTGTAAAGGGGCACAAGACAGTAGCGTATGTTTCTGGTATAGCACGCTGAAAAAACGACCAAAACAGATTTGAACGTAATACCGTGGTGCTAAGAGCTTGCAAACCTCGCCTCTAAACTTGCTTCCAATGAAGCTCTAGACTCAACAGGTGACACAATAGTAGCGAAACCAGCAGCGTTGAAGATCGAAGCACGAGTGAGTTGGAAGCAGTGAATTGCCATTAGAGACAACAAACACCGTAATAGCAGCCAGAAAGAATGCAGCGACTGCACCAACGGCAGCATCGACAGAGGAAGCATGCAACAAGTACCACGGTAGCAATGCAACGTGCTTTCGAGATAAATGCAATGATGATGAAAAATAAAAGAAGTGCAATCCAAAAGCAACAGAGAAAGAAACAGCAACTCCAGCAACAGGAGTGCAGACAGCGGAAAAACAATAACAGGGAAATTCAAAGAAAAATTGAGAGGATAATGCAAATCTCCTAGTTGTAAATGGGAAAATGATGCTTGCAAAGATTCCAGTTTTATCCTCAATATGAAATCGGCTTTAATGGATGCTGCTTATATTTTTTTTTAGAGTTTTAGTTTTTCAAGTATTTTTGCTTAAATTTATGATATTTATTAAATTTGCTATTTTGAGAGAATTTAATATATTTTAACATTGTTTGACGAAAGTATACAAACTGCCGAAAATTAGTGAATAATGAAATAATATGAAAAATTTGGTATGAAAGTGGATCATGGGTGTAAAGTAGTATAGCAATAGTATATAAAAATGTATATGCTATTCTAATATAGTCATCACTTATTTCATGTTTATTTATTAGGGTCATAATAATAATAATAATTTATTGATAAGAGAGTGTTGTGAGTGAGTTTATAGCAATACGTAAAAAAAAGGTGGTGCAAAGCAACTGGATATAATAATATAAAAGTCTGAACCAGTAGCAAGGATGTAGTGAGAACAAGTGAGTGAGCTTGTACGTGAGTAAAGTCGTCAGAAACAGAAGTAAAATTAGAAGTAGAAAGAAGAAATTGTATAAGAGTGAAGAAATCTCAAATTATTATGATCAAATGCAGTAGTAATGATTACAAATTGTGTGAAACTATATGATATTATTGACAGAAGTATTTTGAAACTATGGGTATTAATGGATTACGGTAAACAACAAAATAAAAAAGCGGTAAATGCTTGAAATAACTCATAACAGAACCAATAGAGGAGCTATAGGAAGCCGAGTCAATCCGTTGTTACAGTCCTCCAACTCTCTTTAGTTATAATTGGCAGGAATTAAGACGTTTCAAGAACCGAGTAATTCATATAAAGTTGATCTCTAACGCAGGATTAACAGATTTTATTAACAAAAAAATAAGAAATGCGCTTTTTGGACCAAATTGTAGATTCTAAACCGGAACCGAACAAAAGAGCAGAAGGCTCCAAAACAGAAGAGTCAGACTAATTACGTCGGTAAAAACACTCGCCTTTATTTGTTATTTCAGAAGGTGTAAAATCAGAAAAACTGTAAAAAGTAGAAGTCAGTGACAGTCATAAATGTTTAAATTTTAGATGAAAAACGTTTTCAATGATTTAAGACGAAAGGAAACTTTTTAGACAGAAAATATATAAGAATTTGATAGATGAGTGATGAATGTGGATTGAAACTTTATAAATAGAGGTAACGTAGACCTTGGATTACAAAGAAGACCTGCACTTGGAAACAATTGGTTCTATAATTAAAAAACGCTTCATATAGAAAAATTTGTCACTAACTTTTGCAGGCAACCCCTGGGCCATATACACAAAGAAAGTCTCAAATCCAAAACCATCTATGAAACGCAGTTAAGTACATGTTGTCTTCATCCCTAGCGAACGAATTCCAAATAAAAAGAATGTCAGCGATGCAACTAACTTCAAAGAAACCGCACTTTAGTCGGCAGTGGATGGAGGAAGTAAAAAAATAAGTGGAAAGGTTGGTGCTTAGAGTCATGGTGACTGAAAAAGGTATTCTCACAGTTATGACCTGCAGATGTGTGAAATTGGGGATGCTTGAAATAGAGGAAATAGAGTCAAAACGGGTAGATGTTAGTTTTGAATTTGACGACAAAACGCCAGTTATTGAAATTTTGAACTAAAACTTATAACGAATATCTTATATAAACTTCAAAAGCTTCGATGTGAGGGCATATAAGTAACAATCATGTGACGCCACGAAAATATCATTACAAAAGAGCAAAGGCGCAAACAGCGCTACGGCGTGAGTGAAAGAGACTTTAAAATCGCCTAATTTACAATACCTCTTGGCCAACCAAGCGCCAGCAGCGACTTTCATCTAATTTTTTTGTGCTCTACTTGCAAACGCATTAAACAACGACCCTCTGACGGGAAACAAGCCAAGTTAAGTAGATAACACAGACTACCGGCTAAGTTAGGTACACCGAATGAGCCTGGTTATTGATGCCGTTTTTATCTCTAGTATCGCATTGGCAACACTAGTGTCGTCTACGAATCACTGAAAAAGTGGTAGACAGTATGACACGCTGTGTGCAATTTACAGGTCGGCAAAGGCCCTCATAGCGGCACCCGATGACGCATTCATAACAGATACTGACTACAACGTACTTCTAGCGGCGAACATGTCAGTAAGCCAGAAAGAATGGCAAGCCATGTTCATCGACCAGACACCAGAAAACACGTAGGCGAAGAAAAAAGATGGCCCAAAAGCAAAAGACGACAAAATAGACGGCGGGAAGGAATGGGAATATTGGCGCCAATCAGCGAAGGATCTAACGAATAAAAGCAGCAGATGGGCGCAAGAGACGAAGGGGGCAGCCAAGACAACCTCAGGGTCCGACAAAGCACGGAGAATAAGGGAATTAGCGCGGGAAATTGCAAGGGACGTGGCAACGGCGCGGTCACAGCCGCTAATCGACGATAAGCCAATACGCAAGGCCATCAATGAGACACTAGCAGAGGCATTATGCAGCGGTAAAGCGCAGTATACAGCGGGAACACAGGCCCGCGACCTCAAAAATCCGACGGATGCCAAAAGCAGCACCTGCGCCAACAGAGAAGCAGGCAAATCAGTCTTAACCGACATGGCGTGTCTGTGCGCCACACGAACGAACGGCGAATGCATGCAAGGAACAGCCACAAACTTGCTTGAGAACGGCAACAATCTACAAACCGGCGCAACAGCGGAACTATTAAGCAACTGTTCGACAGAAACGGGCACCACCAAGTCAGAAAACCAGCTGAGAACAGCGATAGCGGCGTTTCAAAGCATGTTAGGACAAGGCGACGACGTTTACGGCGGAGTTGTCTACGGCCGGAAAATAACCAGAGACTGCACTAACGAAGCCTCGAGTTGTGTTGATTATCAGTAATCCTTAAAGAAAAACGGCAAAGGTTTCGCCGGCATCGAATGGCTAGAAAAGATGAAACAAGCGCTGGAAATGCAAACAACATACGACAAGCACAAACAGCAAGTGGCGTCCACAAAAACGAAGATACAAAGAGCAGCTCAGGCAGCAATAGAGCTCTACAAGGCGTCAGAAATGCCGAAAGAGGACGGGTTGACCACGAAACCTGTTCCAACGGCAAGCCCAACGAGCGCTGACAGGAGCTGTGGGAATCACATAACTAATACAACCTGCACAGATAATAACTGCAAGTTGGAGGGAACTGCTGAGGACAAAGAAACATGCAAACCTAAAAAGAGAGAAGGACAGACAAACATAGCATGTACAAATGGAGCTTCAGGGTCAACAGCTACAACTGGATTTGAAAAACATGGAACTGATAAGACCGCCTGTAAAAATGACAAAACAGGTGACAAACAAAATTGTGCATTAAGAAAAGATAAAAGGGCGAAGATGACAAAGATACAGAAAATTTCCGAAATGATAGTTTTCTAGTAAACAAAAAATTGGCTATGATGGCTGATTCTGTTATTAGTTTTCTATTTTAATGATTTTAAGAATTTACAAGAACTTTTAATATTTTAACATATTTTAACACCTTTTAATAAAAATTTAAAATTATGAAAAAATAAAAAATAAAAAGTAGTAAAATGTGTTTGATAGTGGCTTATGAGTGTGAATTGCTAGTGTGTCAATATATGAAAAATTAATGATCTTACAATTTGGTATATTTTATAAATATCACTAAGGGTTATAATACTGACAATAATAATAATAATAGTAATAATAATGATAGGAGACTGTTGTGAGTGTATGTGTATAATAATAATATAATAAGAGCAGTAATGATGAAAATAATAAAGAAAAGTATCACTTGAAAAATGGAAAGAGTTCATTGTGAGTAATTGAGGGCGAGTAATAAAGAGAGATAAAATATTTAAGGCTTGAAGCAACGAAATACGATGGGGGTCATTATCGTGCATAAGAGGTGATGGATGGGACAGTGATGAAGAGAGATAGTCTAGTGAACTGGTCATATGGACTGTCTATGGCGTCCGCTGCATTAAAGGAAGAATAACATGCTGAATAAAGTAGAAAATAAAAGGAGAAACTCAAGGATAAGAAACTGTGGACTGGAGCACACGGAAGAGCTTTATGAAGTACAGAAAGTTTCTATATTATACTTCTCCATTCTCTTATTTTTAACCCTGGAGAGTCGCTAAACACTTCAAGAGGTGAACAATACATATAAGAGATGTCACCTAAACTCAGCTATCAGCGCCGATACATAAAACAAAAGTTGCAAGGAAGTTTCGTTTTGGACAGAAGTTGCGCAAACTCAACCACAACCGCTACAAGGCCCTGTCAGCTTAAAAAAAAAGGAAAATGGGTGAGCGTGTCGGTGGGAAGCAGCAGCGTTGCTTTCTTTTTACGCCAAAAAGCACTGGATATTTGCTTTCAAGTAGAAGCCATTAGAAACCATGAGATTTGAATTTTCAGGAATGAAGGTATGTGCAGTATTTTGATCAATAGAAGGACTTTAATGAAGCCCGGAATAGGTAAAATAGATAAGTAGCTATATGGTTTTGATTATAAAAGGGGAAAATATCGGCAAAACTCAGTCTTTTTCACTTACAAGGTCATAGCTTCGCACGACAAGCAATTAAAGCTTTTGTCACAACCTTGCGTCAACAAGTAATACCAAGGCAGCAACTATCAAGGAAAAATGAAAAACCGACAGGGAGAGCATAGTCCATTAAGAGAAACGTTAATTACCAAAACTCTGCCGATGCCATACTCAACAATACCGAC
This sequence comes from Trypanosoma brucei brucei TREU927, assembly GCF_000002445.2. Taxonomy (NCBI): domain Eukaryota; phylum Euglenozoa; class Kinetoplastea; order Trypanosomatida; family Trypanosomatidae; genus Trypanosoma; species Trypanosoma brucei. Next base: position 2,784,460 of record NC_007282.1, on the reverse strand, counting down.
GTTGTTACTCATTTTCAACGCCGCGACAACCTGCACCGCCAACAAGGCCAATGACCCAGCGGCAGAAGCGGCAACAGATGTGTGCAAAGAGCATGCCTATTTAACGAGGCTCAGCCAGCATATACAAGGGAAATTAAACGACATTAAAGCCACAATTAGGCTGCAGAAAACGGAAGCTAGAAAGTGGCGGATGGCAGCAGCCAAAGCGCAGGAACAGGGACAAAAGTGTTTGCTCACGGCACTGGAACTAACGATAAGCGATGCGCTCGAGGCCAACGAGCTTGAGCTGGAGAGAGTCCGAAAAACAGTCAATTCTGCAACCACAGCAATCAAGCAGCAACAAGGTGTCATAGCAGCAGCATTAGCTGTTTCGGCAGTGCACGCAAAGATGAACTCAGGTTCCGTCCACAGCAGCACAGGAGGCGGCAGCCCCTATACAGCCACACTAAAATTAGTAAAGGCGAAAAGCGAAGACCTGTGCAAATTAGAAACTGACGAAGCAAAAGAAACGTTCGGAGGGGAAACACCGGAACCGCAAGACCTTTTTAAACTGGACCTCACAGATAAATCAAAAGTTAACAAAGCCAATCAACTGGACGGTATCAAAATTACAGCCGAAGGCGGCTGCACAACGCAAAACAGCCAAAGCGCTACGGGTGCACTAAACGCATGTTCGTTCAGCGGCGCCTCAGGTGCTGTCGAAATAACAAAAGCCAAACCGCCAGCATCAGCCTACAGGACAGCAACCCACTTTTTCAAGAGCAACGAAGACAAGACAGCCTGCCACTCAGACATCACAGCAGCAGATGCAGCAAATGAGCCACTGAAAAGACGAGCCAAGGCGATATGCGAGGGCGTGAAGCTAACACCAAACACAACAAAAATATCTGAATATAGCGGCAAAAGCCTCAGCGGGTCTCATGCGATCCGAACCTATGTGCGCAACTGCTGGCCTGCGTTTCACAACATAGACGACCCAACGGATAACAGCAAGGCAAAAGAATTGATAAAATGGATAGAAAAAGGCTACGGAGAAACAGCAGACAATTTCAACGACAAATTCAAGTCCCTACTTGAGGGTGAAAGCACACCCATACGAGACAAGGGAGAGGTAGAAAGCAAAAAGATCACCGAACTAACCAGTTCTACAGAGAAAACCAATCAAGCTGTGAGCTTAATGGAAGGAATAAGAATCAAGAGGGAACTTGAAGCAGAGAAGAAAAACATACCCAAAGCAATTGACACCAAAAAACCAGAAGAGTGCAAGGGAGAAAAAGACGAAACTAAATGCAACAACAAGGATGGGTGTGAATACAAAGATGGGGAGTGCAAAGTTAAAGCGACCACAGCAGCAACAGGGACAGATGGAAAAGCTACAAACACCACAGTAAGTAATTCTTTTGTTATCAATAAAGCTCCTCTTTTGCTAGCATTTTTGATTCTATAAAACTTTTAAGATTTCCCCTCGACTTTATGAAATTAATGAAGTTTTCTAAATTTGATATATTTAACACCTTTAATAAAAGTGTGAAAATTAGTGAAATTTTTTAAAATATGAAGTGTTAGTATAAAAGTATCCTATGGGTGTAAAGCAGTATGGTGATAGTGAATGAAAAATTAGCGTCATTATTAAAAATTTATTATATTGGCTTATTTTGTTTGAGGATATTAGATAAATTTATAAGAGAAGTAATATTATAATAAAGATTATAATAATAAGAGAGTGTTGTGAGTGTGTATATACTAATATTATAATGAGAGAAGTAATGGACATCAAATTGACAAGAAAAAATGAAGCAATGAAATGATGGCACGGTGCAGTTGGTGTAAGTGTGTGAAAAGGAGTGAGGAAGAGCACGAGAAATGTCTTTAAACATAAAGAGAGAGGCAAACAGAATATTGTGGTTTCAAACACCGATATAACGATGAGTATCATTACATTCATTAAGATGATAGAAAGGAAAATGGTGTAAAACAGAATCTATGTATGATAAAATACAATTTACACGTGATCCATAAAAACTCGAGACAAAAAAGCAAGTAGAGAACCATAAATGCATAATGAAATGACAGAATACGATCTGACACCACAAATCAGCGGGAAAAAAGATATAGTAGGATATTGACCTCTATATTTCACTCACAAATGTATATATTCTACGTTATAGATGATGATGATCTTGGATTTAAATATGATGGAGGAGCACCAATGTCCAGTTGTTGACAATAACGAGCCACAAATCAAACAAGAGAAAACAACGGAAATAGACGAAAAGGAAAATGCTTGATAATAGCGCTCTACTACAACCAAATTCAAAAATAACAGTAAGAAAATCTAGTCACTAGTGGTCACGGAATAGCATGAAGATATTTGCCATATAATAGGCAAGATATTCGTTTATGACATCACAAAAATCCAGAACTACCCGTGATAGGCATCTTTAGAAGCCGAAAAATACAATAAATAGTTCCAACAAACTGTAGTGAAATCCAGCTTCAAAAGATACTAATCAATTATTATTGAAATTATACAGTTTTTTCATTTTTTAATTTATATAAGTGTTACTCAGCATATTAAAAAGATGAGACGCTGTGTCTAAATGTTATTCTAAGCTTCTAAAACTTGTTGTGGATGTATTTTTTAATAGATGGTGAATTCTGATGCGAAACAGCAAGCTCTGGAACAGCTTTTCATAGATTCTGCATAGGTCTCTTTACTTCAGAATCGGCATATCCGAAAGAAGACTGGGTGATTTTTTAGATAAGGCGTAAATATGAATCGACCTTTATTTCAGTCTATAGAAAATCGCAACCTGTGTAGCGTCACGCAAAACTAAAAGTTGTCATAAACTTCTATGACTTCAGTTGTTTATCAGGCGTGTAGGTATTCAAATGGCGGAGCCACACGAAAGCGGTAGACAAAAATCGTGGTTCCTATACAAAACTGCGGTTCTTCACAAACAATCACGAGAATCAACGGTTTTGCCTTCGTTAGCTTTAAGAATAACTAAGCATCAGCATGACGTAACAAAACACACCCTCTTTGGGGAGTAATAATTACCATCCACCAACTCACGAGCTTTTTCCAGCATTAGACTTCCGTCAAGAGACTACCCAAAGCATGCAATACCCAAAGGAAACCACGCGAGTTTTCGCTCTGATGGCGGCAGCTCACTGGAGCTTCGAAGTCAGCGATGCAGTAGCATCCCGCGGCCTCAAAAACACCGTCTGGCAGCCGATTTGCGGACTCAGCGAAGAACTAGGTTTAGTGGGTGGTGATGTTCTTGCCCACGGTTCCTCAGCTCTAAGCTTTGCTAAAACTCTGACAATCCAACAACTGCGAGCACAAGCGTATTCAACTAAAAACTTGGGGACACAAAGGTCTAGGCAAGCGTTCCTTTATGCAAAATATCCTAGTGCGAAAGCTGGCGTAACCGCAGACGCCTATGCGACTACGGGATTGGCATCTAACATCAGAGGAGCCCAGGAATCTGGCTATCTCAAAGGACGAATAGATGACTTTCTCAAAATGCTAGAGCAGACAAAGTTGAACAACAACGCGTGCCTTCTACAGGCAGACAGCACAACAAACAAGGCCGAACAACGGCGCCAAACTGCACGAAACTGACTGTCTCTTGGACATCACACCGCTGACAGAAACCAAAAAAAGCGCAAGAACCTACGTAACGGCTGCAGGCTTCGAGAAGCTGATCCACAACAACGGCAAAAGTCACGCCCATCAGGAGAGCAGCGGAGCACAGCAGTACAACCTACTAGCAGCCCACCACGGAGACGGATTTACGCACACTAGCAGCGAGGCAAATGCCGTCTACACAATGGGCGGGTATATGAAGATACTGGACAGTGCAGGCGAAATCGACCTAACGGCAGCCGACGATCTAAAAAATAAAGGAGCGAACGCCGCTGCAGCTTGGCAAGAAGCTCATCAAGCAATAACTGGAGTTGTAACCGACGAGGCTGCAGATTTTAAAAACGACACAGAATCGACAGAAAAATGGGCGAAGCTGGCAGATATAGTCAAAAGAGTACTGCTACTGGAAGACATAAAAATCGGCAAGCGACGTCAAAGCGGCGATAACAAATGAACTAGGAGGCAAAGACAAAGACAAAATAACGGAACTGGAAGGCATAATTAACGAAGATAGAATACAGGGAGGGTGTGGCCGGCTTGACCTAAAAAAAATCTGGGAGCAATCAGCTCGTTAACAGAGCTCACCGCCATTCTTTACCATTATAAATTGAGGATTAACAACGAAATCACTGACATCAAGCGGAAATTACAAAATAAAACTGAAACAAAGTCAACGAAAACGGCAGAAGTATGCAAAAGTCACACCGCTGATGAACCTTTTAGAAAGGCAGGCTGTGAGTTTGATAAAGACAGTACCCCAAAATACTTTCCAAAACTAAATGAACGAAAAGAAGAAAAAGAGAAAGAGGGAAATGATGGGAAAACTACTTCTACTTGCGTAGGTAAAGGAGAGAAAGAATGCACTGCAAACTGCAAATGGGAAGAAACAGACTGCAAAGATTCCAGTTTTCTCGTCAAGAAGAAATTTGCTCTGATGGCTGCTTTTGTGAGTTTGGTAACATTGTATTTTAAATGTTTAAAAGATGTTCGCTCCACTTTATGAAAATTATGAAAATGTGCAGATTTTGAGAATTTGAAACATTTGTATGTGAGTGTCCTATGGGTGCATTATAGTAAGGTGAGCGGGTGATATGGTATGAAAAATTAGTGTTGCTCTAATTTGGTCCATTTTTTGTTTTGCAGACATTTGTTAGGGTTATACTGATAATAATAATGATAATAATAGTAAAGTGTTGTGAGTGTGCATATACTAAGATTATGATAGTTGTGGTGACGAACAAGGAAAAACTGAAAAAATAAGCACAAAAAGTATTCGAGCAAGTAATGACTTACCAAATGAGGTCTGTGGCAACAACCACCTGGCCTAGGTACTTAAAACAACAGTTATCTGCCAGTCGATGGGCATTGGAACTAATAACCATCTTTCAGCATCCAAACAAAATTGCTTTCGACAATAAACCCCTAAATACCGCAGCAAAGATAGCGAATTACACAAACAGTGCCGGCTTATACGTTGTCAATACGGTCTATGTCTATTTCAGGAAGCGGTTTGCAATTTGTACTAGCTCTACTGGCGGTGTCGCTAGAAAAAGAGGCACAAGCCACGACACACACTCCATTGCTTGCTAAGATAACGATGCCATGCTCAGAGACAAGATTTTTAAAAGCAATTCGGACAAGGTTTTCGCAGCGGATAGCAGAAACTCAGAAAGCGGCGGCAGAATTAGCCAATGACGTGGCGTTAATAGAATTGGTAAAAGCCAAGACACCAACGGGATCCACACAAAAAAAACTTACAGCCTTAGCAGCACTAACAACGGCTCGCCTACAGACCCAAGTTTCTGAGCTTACGAGCAAAACAGAAGAATGGCAAAAGACACCGGAAATAATAGACAAGCGCCGCGGACAGCTGGCAATGCTAACGCAGGTCGACTTGTTTACGGAGCCCCGGGCGACAACGCAAGCAAGCTCAGGGGCAGGCAACGACTTTTTCACTGCAGGCTCAACAGGAGCGTGCTCAGTTCGATTTGACGGGGCAGAAAAGCCGCAAAACGCATGCGATACAGAAAACGCGAACACGCAGGAGCTCGATCATGCCGCTACTCACTTAGACACATATGAAACTCTAACATTAGTTCACGACGATCTGTTCAAAAGACCACACTTAACAGTCAAAGCAGTTTGTAAAGGAACAGTTAGCGCAGAGCTGAGCACTCAACAAAACAACAACGCGTGCGGTACCAACGTAGCAAAGGGATCAGAAAACGGCGCAGTGGGAATACACACAATGAAACCGGCGGAGCCAAGCTCGCCGAATAATAAAGCAGCAAAGTACACCAAAGCCAGCGGCGATCGTACATGTGAAACCATAGACGGAAAGGACACAAAACTCACAGTAACAGCAGACCTGATGGCGGCACAGCTGTGCCGCGGAAATGCAGAGAAGGCAAAAAAACAAAAGACAGTAAGCGCAGAAAAGGTGAGTGACTTGGCAAATGACCTAACGATGCAGGAAATCGTTATAGCTTTAAACCCAGACAAATACGACCCAGACAAAGCTGTATCTGACAAGGCCAAAGCAGTCAGGGACTTTCTAGGCGAATCGACAGACTCAGTTGAAGTCGTTTTTCTAAAAGCAGCCGCAGAGCAGACAGAACGTTACAAAATAGCAGGAAAAGAAACCTCCGAGACACTAGCTGCTCTCGCCAAAAAAGCATCAACAGGACCAGCGGAAGCGGTAATGTATGCAAAGTATCAGGGGACCGCCAACTGCCGGAAGACTTTTGAAGAAACAATCAGAACGAATCCCAAATGCTCAGAAAAAATCAAGAAAGAAGAATGTAATGAACCTTGCGAATGGACAGGAGAGAGTGACACCAAAGGAAAGTGCACAGCTAAAGATGGAGAAGGACAGACAAACACAGCAGGAACAGGAGCAGGAGAGGGATCTGCAGAGGGAGAAAACACAAACTGGATGTGCACAGCATTTCAATGACGAAAGCGGCTGTAAAAAAATGAATGAAGGAAAAGACAAACCTGTTTGTGCCTGGAAAAAAGGTGGCGAAGCTGACAAGGACAAAGACGAGTTTAGGTGCCGCTCTTCCAGTTTTCTCCTAAACAAACAATTCGCCCTTAGCATGGTTTCTGCTGCTTTTGTGGCCTTGCTTTTTTAATTTTTACCCCTCTTTTTTAAAAAATTTTTGCTAAAATTTTTTGCTACTTGAAAACTTTCTGATATATTTTAACACCTAAAACCAGCCGAGATTTCTTTGTTCTGTGTTTTGTAAGTTGACTGTCTGATTGTCTAGAAATTTTTTCTGGAAACTTAAAAATTTTTTTTTCCTTCTTTCCCGTTTTTTTTGTGGAAGTGGGGGTAGGAGTGGGGAGGGGTAGTTAGGTAGGTTAGTTAGGTTAGTTAGGGGGTTAGTTAGGGAGGTCAGGTAGGCTTAAACTTAGGCTTAGGGTTAGGGTTTTAATTTACCTTTTTTGAATTTTTTATAACTTGCCATTTTTTCTTTGCGATGCAGCGGCTTTTTTTAATTATGGTTGGCGCTTCTTCAGAGAGTAGGCAACTTCGTCTTCTTATTTTTCACCTATTTATTTTATTTCCACATTGTTACAATACCACTTTTTAATCTTTTGTGAATTTCCGGTTTGCATTTCGGGTTGCGCCCGGATTAAAATATATATATATATATATATACGTTTTTAACGCTGGCGCGTGGCAGTGTAGCTGCGCGAAACGAATTGCTTTTAAAGTATAAATAATCTAAAAAGAGAGCTATTCGAAACTAGGAGATTATTACGATCAGCAGTTAAGGAACGACTTCCAGATCTGCCCCTGCCAGCAGACGTCTAAAGCCGCACAACTGTCATGGCCGCATTTTAAATCCCAAAGGAAACGAGGATAAAAAGTGCACATTGGGTGGAAAAACGCAACAGCAAAAGAAGCAGCAAAAGAAGGAGGTAAAGATTAGAAAAAAGATAGGTGTACCAGACATGGCACTAATCGACAAGCTTTTGAAAAGGACAACAACTGTAAATGGGAAGATAGCAAGTGCAAGGATTCCAGTTTTCTTGTAAATAAAAAATTTGCTGTGATGGCTGCTGCTTTTGTGGATTTGTAAAATTTTAGGTATTTTTATTTATAAATATGTTGTTTTCTAAGAAAATTACTTTTGTAATAGTTTGCTAATATTTTCTAAACGTTGATGTATTTCAAAACTTTATGATTGATATGTGCGACTTTTAGTAACATGTGTTTGAACGTGGCATATGGGTGCAAAGTAGTAGGATAATAGTGTGTAAAAAATGTGTGTTATTCTAATTTAGTTTAGTTTATTTTTTAAAATAATAGGTAGGGTTATAACAGTACTGATACTAATAATGATGATATCGATATGATTGTATTGCGAGTGCGAATATACTAATATTATATTGAGAGTTATGGTGAAAACCGAACGAAAAGAGAAAATAAAAGCATTTAAGAAAATGACAAGACTGCAATGGAAATAAGTGAATGAGTGAGAGGGAGGGTAAGAGACTAAGGAAAATAGTGGCTAAATACATGCAGTTGCGGCATAAACGCGGCGATGTGTATTATCACACATGTGATGTTAATGGAAAGGACATTAAGAAAGGCACAGAGTTCAATGTATAGCTCAGATAAGCTCGCTCTCTTATCTGCAGAAGCAGCAATAGAGGATGAAAAAGAAGAAATGGAAATGGAAATGCGGAATGCGGAATGCGGAATGAAACATCTTGGTGCAGAGCAGTACTCTAGAGAAAAACTAGAAAAAGATTGTGCAGCACCTTATACACATAAGTGGATAGATGCCATCGCATAGATAACGATTGCACAAGAGAATATGTATGTAATAAAGCTATGGTGAGGAGAGTCTCGTGCTAAAAGCGGCTACCGAGATAGTTACCAAAGGCAACTGGTAAGACTCCTAGCGTATCTGAAATAATCAGTACAACTAACTACTGTAGTTCCCATAACTACGCAGAATGGGGAAATGTGAAAAAGTAACAGTAGCATGCATGTGGAGCGCAGAACCAACTACGGATAGAAACTAACTTTAAAAAAACAAAGCCCAGAGATCCGTGCTCAAGGATAAGCTACAGATGGTGAGGATATACCCTTTAACAATTATATCAGAACAATGTTAACGCATTATTTACATATGTAAACATGGTTTCCTTAACTGTTCACCTTAGTGGTGCAACTAACTTCTTTTCCTAAAGTTTCTAATTCTTCTTTTAACACTTTAAGATTTAAAAAGTATATTTTAGAATGACGTTTGGTGTCTTGAGAATTTTACCACTACCATGGATATTACATTTAGAGTACTAAAGCACAAAATCACTTGATATTTTGAAAAAATAAATAACATTACTAATATAACACAAAATGATTCTAGCAAAGTAAGAGTGTTTGTCGTTGTCGTTCAAACTTATGTAACTCAAGGATGGTGTAGACTCATACTGAGTGCCAAACGGAGCCATGTTGAAATTATTACAATTTAGATTGGAGGTTTGTATAGTCATGTCAGAAAACCTAGATGTTATAGAATTTTTATAAAAACATAATGCAAGTGATGAGGATATTGTAAAAAAGCATGGAGATATGTAAGTGGTTTTTTAATGTAGGTTAAGAAAAAGAAGAGGATAAAAAATTACCTCAGTTGCTGAAATCACCTCCTAGTGAAAAATCTTATCTTAGTGGTGGCTTAATAGCCAGAGTTTGGGAATTTAAGATATTTGAATATGTATTTGGAGAATTTTTGAGAGGAAGAGAATAATGGAAATTAGAGCAAAGTTTTCATCGCTTTTACCAATGTGAAGTGCAACTCAAAAAGAAGCTGTTGTACAGAAATTTTCTTTGAGAAGAGGAATAATTGGATGGAATTATGAGGAGACATTATTTTCTATTCCAACTAGTGGAGAGTTTGGAAAGACTGCATTTATTTATTTTTGTTTTTCAGCCACTTGCATGGGAGAAAGAAAAATTGATTGTAAAAAATTTTACTTAGTAGAAAGAGTTGGAAACAAGGCGGTTTATGACGAATGATTCAAGAAAGATTTGAACTTATGCTATGAGTGGAGAAAAATGGAATTTTAATTATGGAGATATTTGTGGTGACTCTTTCAAAGAAAGGGAGTTATTTAAAGCTAAGAAAGTGTAACGAGAATGGTCAGGCAAGCCGCATGCACTATACTACATCGCAGTTTACAGGCGGAAAGCGTCTAAAACACAGAACAGAACTATACCCCTGACTACAAGGTGAAAACTAACCACAGAGCCACGCAGTGAATTTTTACCCCACTTTGTGACAGCACATAGTACCAAATAACAAACATTTTTTAAAGTGGAGGCGACAGTGCGGCACCTCGGTACCGGGCTGTAATCTTAGTAGCCGCAAGCGTTCCGTCTCACTCAGTGCCCATGACACCTGGAAACAGAAAAGAAAAATCCCCCAAATATTCCCACACAGAACTACAAAATATTTTATGCAAGTCAACCCTTTTCAAGCTTTAGTATTTTTTTTGCCAGACAAAACAGATGAAACCAAAAAGCGCAATATCGGTTTTAATAAAATTCCTACTATTTGTTTTAGCGAGCCACATGCTAACGCAGAGCGCTACAGCAGCAGTCGGCGATGTCACGGCGGACTACCTGGCTCTATGCGAAGCTTGGATAGTGGCCAAGGAAGGCCTGGAGCAAACTTTCAGCATCGAAGTCACCCCTGATGACTTACAAGAGATTCTGCGAATGAATATTAACGTGGCAGATGACTCATGGCAGAACCTCTTTGACAAGGCCGGCCCGGCAGGATAGTGGGAGCAGATAAAAAAACGCTAAAAGCTGACGAAAACAAACTGGAGTGTGTAGACGACTGGAGAAAATGGAAAGAGCAAATGGCTCATATAAAGAAACATACTACGGACAATGACTGGGGCAAGCAGCACCCAAAACCCGCAGACAAAAACCTTTTTCTCAAAGCAAAGGAACTCATAACCCACACAGTGGCAAAAGCCAAGGAATTAATCAAGACTCGAGAAAGTTAAAACGGGCAAAATTCAGCACAATTAGCGCAGAAAATTAAAGACCACCTCAAGAACGCAATGTGTGGCTCGGACGCAACTCACAAATACGACGACGGCAGCAAAAGTGCAAAGATATAACCGGCGGAGCGGCGACAAAAACGGCGAAGTGTGCACAGAAAGAAAATGGCAAAGCCCTGGCAACAGACATTCTTTGCCTTTGCTCTGATAAAACCGAAGACGCGTGTGCAGCCGGTGCGGCGCACGGCAACAATGCCAACGGAAACATACCAAACAACGAATTTTAAAAGATAACAGGGGGATGTCCACACCACGGCGTAGCCATACTACTTGACGTTGCAATTACAGCGGCGCTCGGCCGAGTAGCTAGCAGGATACGCAACCTTGAAACCACCAAAGCGGTTGTAGGCGTCGGTAAAAGGTCTGCCACAACTTGTACAACCTCTGACACCGACAACTGTGTCAATTACAAAGACCTGCTCATTGGCGAGAACAAAGGCTACAGCAAAATACCATGGTATAATGAGCTAGCACAGGCGGCAAACGCCGTATGGCAATTTCAGAAACTGCAAAGACATGCAGCGACTACAGACGCCAACCTAAAAAAACTGAGAAACCAAGCGGAATCAGTATAGAGGCGAAAAGTCGTACCCATAAGCGCCATTACAAACAACAAAGAAGCAAACAATGATAAGACAATTGAAGAGAAACAACAGGAATGTGAGAAGCACAAAGACAACAAGACGGCATGCGAAAATACAGACAAATGCAAATGGGAAGGAAACCGCGATAAAGATGGCCCCTGCACACCGGATGAAATTAAAGCAGACACAGAAGCCCCATTAGCAGGAACAGGAAAGACAGCGGGGGAACAGCAGGAGCAAGAGGAGAAATGCTCAAAACACAGAACCGACAAAAATGCTTGCGACAAGGACAGCAACTCCAAATGGGATAGAAAAAAGCGCAAAGATTCCAGTTTTCTCGTCAATAAGAACTTTTCTCTAATGGCTGCTGCTTTTATGAGTTTAGTAGCATTTTAGAATTTTAAGAACATATGATCAAAAGTGTGAAATTTATGAAAATTTATAAAAAATTATAAAAATTGCTATTTTGAGATAACTCGATAATTTATAACGCTGTTGTAGAGCTTTTGCAAAATACACAAATTAGTGAAATTTTTAAAAATATATAATTATTCTATGAAAGTGACCTATGGTTGTAAAGTAGTAATAGGGAGGAAAAAGTAAGTGCCACCTTAATTTGGCTAACTTCGTTTATTGTTTTTTTGAATATTAGTTATTGGTTATCAAAATAATAATAAGAATAGGAGTGAGTAGTTAGTGTCTATCTACTAATATTATTATAAAAATAGTGGTAGCGAATACCAAATGGACGGATAAATGGGAGTACTTACAACAATGGAAAGGGTGCAAGGGGAGTAATTTGGAGATAAAGGAGATGTAATATGCGCAGTTTTAAACACAATTGTAGCGATGAACATCATCATACACAGGAAGATGATGGAGGGAATACTGAAGAGAGATAGAGTCCGGTATATAGGCATAATGGAGTAAGTGCGCTATCAGGAGAACAGACATCAGAAAACGACAGAGAAGTGAAAAAGGAAGAAACAACGGCAGTTGCAGCAGCGATGCACCAAGGATGGTGATACGTCTGGATGGGATTGTGCACCACTATTCACTCAAAAATGGATGTATCCTACCTCTGAAATGATCAAAGGGATAGATTTTAATCTTACAGTAGGTTTTAATATAAAGCTACAAAGATATACAAACAGTTGTGAGAAGGAATTGAGAAAGTATGAGGTAACATAAACTTAGTTTTTTTATCAGGTATAGTAACAATGGTCAACATTTGTGTGAAACAATATAATATTATCTGCTGGGGATTTTAAAACAAATCCTCTAATAGATTACTGTGGATAGCATAGAAAAAAATACCCTCGGAAACTGCTTTAAATAGCGAATATATAAACACATAGATGAGCGTTATTAAGTGAAGAAAATAAGCAGTGAAACAGCACTAATTCTATACTGGTAAATCGGAAAAACATTAAGAGCATTCAAAGAGTTGCAATTTATAAAAGAGTTGTTTCTGCTGTATAAACAACCAGATGAGTAAGTGGAAGCAAAATAAATGGGTTTTGCATGAAGGCAGGCTTTTAGAAAATGCTCAAAGACTCGCTTATGTTAGAGAAACTCACAGTAAGCTAAATTATATGTAAAAATAAATGAAGAAATAAAAGGGCTGTTGCTTTGTCACAAAGTGTAGAAACGTCGAGCATTAGTGATGTGCACGTTTGGTTAAATTGGCAGAGTTATTAAGTACAAGAAAACATTCTGTTATTTTTAGAATGAAAACGTGAATCGTTGTGAAAATACAGGTTGAATAACAGGATTAGTACGTTAGGATAGAGGTTAGTTACATGAGCGCCATTTTATCTATTTTTAAAAACGTATACAAGTGTAGCAAGGCCATTTCTAAGTGTAATATTGGATGCTTACAGCTTTATATAACTTTTGGTGGCAAGAGAAGAAATTTATAAAACATCAAGCTTAAAGAAGCAGTTAGAGTGCAATTAAAGGCTACCCGCTGTATAAAAAAGGAATTAGGGTATGGTGTCAGGAGAAACTCGGATATAGATAAGTTCTGCACTGGATGATAAAATACGTAGGAGAGACCGAAATGTTTGAATTCAATGCAGCAGCAACATGAACGGCTGTAATTGCACAAAGACTTGACAAAAGGGGCAATCACCACAAAAACCGGGGTGCAAACCGGCTGTTTTTACGTACAAGTGATTGACAACCGCCCCTCCACCTAATAGCAGAGCTTGTGCTTAGGGATGTGATGACAAGTAACTTATGAATTTCAAATATGGTTTAACTCGTAATTTTCACGAAGCAGCGTTATACTTATCGTATCTCAAAAACAGTTATAGGCCAAAAATAGATGCAGTACATGGATATAAATGAGAAAATCAGTGGTTTATGAACTTATTTGTGTTCGAGGGCGGAAACGTGTAACAAGCAAGCGGCAAGTACAATAAAAGCAACTGCACGGAACAAGCAACCACATGCAACTATTAAAGTCGTATTATTTCGACATGCGATGTGGCGTATGCCCACAAAAAACTCTCTTTTGTAGTATTTACACGCAAATTAAACTGTGAAAAAAAGGACCGTTCAGAAGCTTAGAAAGATAGATGTCACCACCGATTTAATAACCCTGTATCTTCTCGATAAAAAATATCTTAGCAGAATGCCGGCGAATACAAAAGTGCTATAGTGAACGTAGAAAGCAAGCTATGTTAAGCGAACACATGAAATTAAAGATACTAACGGCGCTCTTAATCATCGGATCAGTGGACGCAGCACATCTTGAAATGAAAGCAAACATCTGGAAAGCTCAATTACAGCTGAAAACACAGCTGAGGACGACGCAGGGACAAGCTAAAAACAAGCTGGGAAACCTTATAGAGTCCCTCAAAACCCTAAACATGATAAAGTTGCAACTCCAAGTGTATGCAGCGGCTTACCCAACATCAGAGTACTACGATGCTGCGGAAGTACTGGCGGCTCAGGCAGCCAAACTCAGCGGAGAGGCGATAGGCACTGCCAACTCGGCCATCGACACGGCGCTGAGGGAAACTTCGATTACTCCAGATATAGAAGCTGCTTTAACGATACCAATAATGACGATAGCAAGCGCTGGCGGCAGCAGCAACTACTGCCTAAACAGCAAAGTAGACAAGAACGGCGGCAATGGCGAAGTCGAGATAGATTATGCAGGCTGCAAAGCACTGGAACTAGACACACTGCAAAACACCGACGAAATGGATCCGGACGCCATCAACAGAGAGGATTTCCAAAAAAACCCAGCAGTAACCGGCAGCAACGGACAAGGACAGGCGTCGCAGTGCGGAATGTTCACGACAACAGTGGTGGTTACAAACAACCCAGGCATCAAGATGGGGGGCGGTGACACTTTCACAATGGGTTACGGCACCATCACGGTGGCAGCAGACGATCAACCGAACACACCCGACTTAACAAAACTTAAGCAAGCGGGCAGCTAAGGCGCACTCGGCATATTCAAACGTGCACACAAAGTCAGTCTCGATATACGCCAGATACGACAACCCAAAGGAAGAAAAAAGGAAAAGATCTGCTAAAAGAACTTGCCGAACAGCCTTCAATAATCATTTTAATCCAAGAAAACATAGCTGCCACGAACCAAAAAAAGCATCACAACTCAAAAGTGAAGCTACAACCGCAAAACCACCTATTTTTTGACAATAACAACAAGTTGGAAGCCATGTGGTCCGCTTTCGAGGAAAAGGATGTTAAAGGCTCAAAAGATGACACCAACGAACAACAACGGATAAAAGCCCTAGGGGATGTAGACACACTGGAAAGGGTTTTGGTTTACTATACTGCAGTTAATGAACGAGCTTTTCTAGCACTCGAAAAGGAAAACAAGAAGATGAAGAAAGCAACAGGACCCACAGGGAAAGCATGTGGAAACTGCAAGAAGCACAACAGTAGCGTAAAGTGCGCGGGCGAAAAGGGTTGTGATTTTGATGGCGGAAAACCGGATGGGCAAACTTGTTTTTACAAAAGATGATAAATGAGACGAGAAAGATGGGGATGATGAAAAAGCAGGGACAATTTTTGCTTGCACAGGAAAGGAACAAAAAGATTGCAAAGATGGATCCACATGAGAGGATAGAAAGTGCAAAGATTCCAGTTTTCTTTTAAGTAAGAAATACACTCTTATAGCTACTGCTTTAGTGAGTTAGACATCATTTTAGTATTTTAGTATATTAAGGATGTTACTCAATTTTATGAAATTTATAAAATTAATGAAAGTTTTTTATTTTTAAATAATTTAGTAAAAAAAGTATGACAGCCACCTGAATGTGTAATATAGCATGGTGATAGGGCATGAAAAAAGTGCTATTCTAATTTGCTACTTTAGTTCATTTTTTGTTTAATCTATACTACTTAAGTTTTTGACTATAATGGTAATAATAATAAGCAATATTGATAATAATAATAATAATGATGATGATGATGATAATGATAATGATAGAAGTGTTGTGAGTGTGTGTGTATACTAATACTATTATAATAGGAGTAGTGTACAGTAAATGCACAGTTGAAATAGAAGTTCTCTAAACAATGGAAATGGTGCAATGGGAATTAGTGAAGACTAAAAGAAATGGAAATGAAAAATGAGCAGCTTTGTATACAGACATGTTGATAGGCAGTATCATACACAGGGATATGATGGGGAAAACAAAAAGGTGGAGACAAAATCCCGTGCGCAGGAAAAATGTTTTCTCTACATTACCTGCAGAGGCGGAGAAAAAATATGAAAGAGAAGGTAATATATCAGGAGGAGGAAGGGGGAATTGTGTCAGCTGGTATTTATCTTAAATTCGAATAGATGGCACCGCAGAGATGATGGTGAAGACTCTAGTTTTTGACTTTATGGCGTATTCTAATTCCAAGTATTTGAAAAGAACAACAAACACCAGACTACAAGCGAAACAAACAGTGGAAAAGGAAAAAGTGCCAAAAAAGTGCGCACACTCACAATTAAATCAAAAGCATGAATATAAAATACACATCAATAGTTGTGACAGACTTTCGTGTCAATACTTACCCCTAAAACAGGCTAAATAATCGTTTACAAAATCACAAAAATCCTGAAACGAGCGTGCAATGCGACAATATAAGCAACAAATGACGGCGAATGAATACAACAAGCCACAATCAAATGCAACTTTAAAATAGAATAATTCACTACTTTTCGAGTTTTACGTTAGTTTTTTTTTTACTTATATAAATGCTGATCAGTACACTGGAAGCCAAAGTGGAGTTAGCATCAAAATTTTTAATAAACTGTATAAACCCAATTTTCTTATATATCAAACTAAGAGCCGTCAGAAAAATTTAACAAAAATTGTGATTTACACAAAACCCTGTAACAAAACATATGCAGCTTTTGGAAGCAAGTTAGAGAGCAGTAGAAGAAATATACAATATGATTCTTGACCGTAAACCAAGCTGCTGCCACACGATATTGAAAAAAGCAATGACACTAACCATAGCGCTTCTTTTATCTAAATATACGGCTACGTCGGCGGCTGAAACAAACGACCCCGCCGCGGAAAAAGGGATAACGGACCCCTGCACTGAGGTCGACTACCTAAAAGAACTTAGGAAACAGCTTGAAGGCCGACTCGGGTCGCTGAGCCCAGCAGTCGCTGACTCAAAAACTTTGGCGCGCAAATACAGGCTGGCAGCAGCGAAAGCTATGGTGGCCGAATACATCTGCAGCATCCTGGCGCTGGTGGCTCTCGCAGGGAACAGCCTCGAGAGAAACGAAGGTAAGCTCGCGGTAGCAACGACCGCTATGCGGGCAGCGCAGCAAAGGATAGATATTCAGATCGGTATAGCCCAAGCGGCAATAGCGGTGGCGACAACAGTAGTAGGGGCGAAAACGGACGCCAGTCACACTAAAGCAAGCCACACAGTTACTATAAACCTTGAAACGAAAGCGGCCGGTAAACAGATTTGCAAGCCAACAGCACCAGAGGCAACACCAGAATGTAAAGGCAGAAACCCAGATGCAACGAAACTGTACAAGCTGAAAGTAACGGACGCAGCAAAACTCCACGAATACGTCCCAACCAAAAAGTTGGTCCCAGCCCACGGTTCAGGCTTCAGCGGCGGTAGCAGCGGTAGCCAAGGCACAGTGCTTAACGCCTGCACATGGCATGCCAGCGACGGCAAAGTCGCGTTCACGCACGGAAACTGGGTCGGAAAACCGGCTCAGACTCAAATTCAATTCTTCGCATCGAACGAGAAGCGTGGAGCGTGTGCCAATGACGCCGCATCTCCACAGGACGCAGCCAATCACCCCAAAACACTCGCCCAGAAACTCTGCGAAGCACTAAAGGCCGACGTTGCGCCAGAAACGATGCCCACCCTAAGTGGCCCAGCTCTAAAGGATAACCCAATAGTGCGCCGCACGATACGCAACTGTCTCCCCAAATTCGACAGCGCAGATGACCCACAAAGCGGAGCGGAGGGTCAAAAAATATCAGAGTGGATTTCGAGCAAATTCGGGCACGACGCCAACGCATTTAAAGCGAGTTTTGAAGAAGATTTTGCTGCAGACACAACACCGACAAGAGACAGAGTCAAGCAGGAAAAAAAGAAGATTACAAGCATGACAACAGCACAAGCAGCAAACTTAGCTCTCAGCCAAATGGAAGGAATAAGAATCAAGCGGAAACTGTAAACGGCAGAGAAAATGAAGAACATATCAGAAACAGTGTATAACAAAAAATCAGAAGAGTGCAAGGGAGAAAAAGACGAAACTAAATGCAACAACAAGGATGGGTGTGAATACAAAGATGGGGAGTGCAAAGTTAAAGCGACCACAGCAGCAACAGGGACAGATGGAAAAGCTACAAACACCACAGTAAGTAATTCTTTTGTTATCAATAAAGCTCCTCTTTTGCTAGCATTTTTGATTCTATAAAACTTTTAAGATTTCCCCTCGACTTTATGAAATTAATGAAGTTTTCTAAATTTGATATATTTAACACCTTTAATAAAAGTGTGAAAATTAGTGAAATTTTTTAAAATATGAAATTTTAGTAAAATGTATATTACTGTGTCCTGTGTATGCCGCTTATTATGGTGATAAGGTGTAACAAAGTGAGTAACATTTTAATTTTGTTATTTTGACCTATTTACGGATAGTGGCTAGGCTTAGAGTTATGATAATAAAGATTATAATAATAGGAGGCAGTTGTGAACGTGTTTGTACTAATATTATAATAAGAGCAGTAATAATAATAATAATAGGAGAGTGTAGTGAGTGTGTATATACGAATATTATATTAAACATTTTTGATAGCTGAATAAGTATACAAATGGAAAAACTGAAGGCAACGACGATGGTGAAATTGAAGTAAGTAAATGGGTGTTTAATTAAATAAAACATCAAGCACTCGTTACATTATAAAATGGAAAGCAGAAAGAGAAACATAAAGGGAAGAAATTTTGAAGATTCCTAGTTTCAATCACAAACATGAAAATGGTCATCATCATGCGCATGGCCATGATGGGGGACAATGAGGAATAGAAAGAGTCCTCTTTAGTAGCCAAATCAAATTTCTAAGTCATCTGCCGAAGCGTTTAGAGAGGGAAAAAGGAAAAGAAGATAATTAAATATGGCATAAAACGATAAACTACAAGACTTCGTAACAAAAAAGCACATGAAACAGTAACCGATAACGCCACGTATTTTACTAAAAATGGATATATAAGCCATTGAAGAAACAACAGTAGCAAACGTGGTTTTTAATTTAATGGTGAATTCTAATATCCAGCTTTAAATAAATAGGAACACCAACAGCAGAAAGAAGGAATTAGATAATTATGAGGTAGTGTGGGAGCCTTTTTCCCATAAAATATAGTAGTAATGGTCAAACCTTGTAGAAACAAATGTTATATTATTGGGAGAATAAGTATAAAACCAAGACTACTAATGAATTTCTTTGGCAAGAAGAAGAAGGGTAAAGGTGCGAAAACTTCTTAAAATGGTGCGAGAATTAGTCGTTAAAGAATATTCATGTAAAGTGTCAAAAGTTTGTAATGATACACCACCACTACCTATTGTTTTACCGGTCAGACACTATGACTGTTTCAAGAGTGGCTAATTAGCATAAAAATACACGCTGACGCGGTGTTGAAGAATAACAAGAATGTTCAAAAGAAAAAAGAGTGCACGAGGTTACGCAGTTACCGTGTGATAGACTAAAGAAACCGACGATCAGCTGGGGTTACAGTGTAAAATACATACAATCATGCGTGCTGCAAAACAATTGGCGTTATATCATTGTAGACGATGCATTTAGCAAGCAGAAGCTGGACTGAAATAGACTGACTCAAAGAAACCATAAATTTTAATTGTTTTATATATAGGAATAGAACGATATAGATCAGAATAGCGGAAGTGGCAGACTACATCTAAATTAAAATCAGAAACAAAATTCAATTAGACCGCCAAAAATAAAAACCAAACGCACCTAATAACTATCCAGATGTGTCAGTAACTTCGTTTTGACTACACTTTTAACTCTATAGGCAAAGCAGACTACCAGATGAATTCACACGTTATATTAGCTTTTGTTTTGCTGCTTTTACCGGAATTGGTAAAATATGCAAGAGCTGCTCAAGGCGACATGCCAAACGGGAAGGAATTCCACGTGATGTGTTCACTTATTTCATTAGCGCGCAGCGATCTAACAAGGTTAAATGTAGCGGAGCTCAGTACCGCCGATGTCAGCGAAATAGAACAGCTAAACATGTCAGCCAGTGTAACTTCATGGTACAATGAATTCGATGACGAGGTCAAAGACGCACAGGCAGAGAAAGCAGAATCGACATGCTCCAAGATAATGGCACACGACAAGGAGAACTGCAAAACACTCTACTCCAAATGGCAGGCCACCAAAGCGGCATTCATAGCGGGTTCTAAAACTAATGAGAAACTCAAACTCAAAAGAGGGCCACAGGAAACTGTCACAGGCAGGCGGATCCAAAAACAACTTGCACTAATAGCTGACAACGCCAAATCGATCTACAACGATTACGAAAAGAACATTAAGCCAAGTTTGGCTGACGGAGCACCTGATATCAGAGCGGACCTGGATGCCGCCATATACGGTACAGGAGCTTCCGCAAAAGACGGCAGCGAAGCAGCAGCAATAATACACAGCGGGAGCAGGGAAGCCAACTGCGCAATCCCAGCAGCCGACAAATCCCTCATAGATGACCTGATCTGCCTGCGCGCCACAGATAGCACCACCACCGACGTCAAGCTCTGCGGGCACACAGTGGCTACCCACAGCCAGGCCTGGGGAGGAAGTTTCGTACCAAAAACAGCGTGGGACACACTGGAACCCAAATGCCAGCCGTTTACGGGAAAACTCACGGCGCACGAAATCACGGCAGCGGTAGCAGCATTTAGAGCGGCGCTTAAGAGCGGTAAGCAAGCCGACCCCGGCACTGTTGTCTTAGGAAATCCGCATACCACTGGCAAATTCCCAAGCCAAGCAAAAGTAGCATGCGTAGACTACACAAAAGAAATGTTGGAGTGACCAAGCGAGCCCAGAAACGAAATCAAATGTTACAAAAGCATCGAACATGCGGCAAGCAAACTTTTAGCACGAGCTCAAAAGGAAGCAAAACAGGAAAAAACCGCTACAGAACTACAACACCTCAAACTCAGCGCATGGCAATTGTACGAATCAATAAATATCGAGGATGTACCAACAATGCCGGCACTAACTCCAAAAGGAAACAAAGAACCAACAGTAGAAGAGAAGAAAGCATGTGAAAAATACAATAGAAACCAGAAAGAGTGCCCACAAGACAGCTGCACATGTGATGGCACTAAAAAGGAATGCAAACCTAAAGATGGAGAAGGAGAGA
Organism: Trypanosoma brucei brucei TREU927; assembly: GCF_000002445.2. Classification (NCBI taxonomy): domain Eukaryota; phylum Euglenozoa; class Kinetoplastea; order Trypanosomatida; family Trypanosomatidae; genus Trypanosoma; species Trypanosoma brucei. The sequence continues at coordinate 2,763,238 of NC_007282.1, read as the reverse complement.
CAAACACAACAGAAGAAGTAGAGGGATCTGCAGAGGGAGAAAACACAAACTGTAAGCAACATGAGGATAAATCAACTTGTGAAAAACGCAATACTGCTTGCCAAACCTCTGTTTGTGGATGGAGAAAAGGAAAAGATGGCGGAGACGACTAGAATATGGAGAAGTGCGGAAGCAATAGTTTTCTATAAAATAAGAAGTTTGTTCTGAGTATGGCTGCTGCTTTTACGAGTTTGGTAGCATTTTTGTATTTTGAGGAATGTTTTTTATTATATGATATTTTTTTATTGTAAGAGAGTTTAATATATTTTAACACTTTTTGTCAAAACGTTTTAGATTGTTAAATTTTTTGAAAATTTGTATGATAGTGACATGTGTGTGGCAAGTGGTAGAGTGATAGTGTATTTGAAAAAAGCTGTTTTTACTTGGTTTGTTTTCCTAATTTTAATAATATTATTTAGGTTAATAGTAATAATAGTAATAATAATAAGAGGAGAGTGTTGTGACTGTGTATATACGAATATTGTAAAAAGAGTTGTGGTAGAGGCTAAATGATTGGCGAAAACGAAGCACTTACAGCAATGAAAGCGGTGAAATGAAGTTAATTGAGTGTGAAATGATGAATATGAGAGAACTGTAATATCATTATAGAAGAATATGCAAGGGGGTGGATTATAAGCATTTTAAAATGAGAAAACAACAAAGGAATTTTCATATGAAAAAATATAGAGACAGCGATCATGGAGGGAGACATTGAACAAACAGTAACTAATTTAGCTGATTTTTTGCTCGGAGCTGTACAGAAAATGGACTCTATTGGCTATAAAGGAAGTGAAAAACAGCGTGAACAGAACAAGAGGTGCATATGTTTAAATGGAGGATCTCTATAAAGTGAAGAGGAATAATGTTGATACTCTACAGTTTCCTTATTTATAAAGTACGCAGACACTAAAACTTCTTAAAGGAGCGAGTAGTTAACAGTAGAGTGGTCTCTAAGACGCAGCTTACGCTGAGTATTTTTTAAACGTCTGCAACGGCGATAGCATTTTCGGAACCATATTGTACAGTATAAGGAAATTTCTATACAAATTGTTACAAAATATAAAGGAAAGACTACAATAAATCACTCGCGGAGCACACATTACTGCTACCTTGTTACTTTACCAACCTGAAACTACGGTTTTCTACCTAATAGAACCAATAACAGATCATAAGCACAGAATTTTCATGTATAGAAATGTCTGCTGAATTTTAAAAAATGAATATCTGGATTGGCAAAGGTAGATAGCCAGAATAGACTTTGAGATAGGACGGCATAGTTTAGCAGAAATGAGAAAAAGTGGTGGTAAGATAACGTGGTTTTCTAAATCTTCTCAGGAACTTCAACCAAGTCGGAGCAAATCGGAATACTTGCAGCAGGATAATGATAGTGAGCACAGTAGGTGGAATAGGCACATACTTTCGAAAGGACGTAAAAGACCTGTTTGTGGTTGAGAAGAAAATGCTACCGCGTATAAATCAATTATAAGGATATTCTCCTAGAAAATGCCACACTGTAATAGCAGTGTAAAGTTTTTAAAAAGCACAGAAAGCCCTTATATCCATATGAGCCGGACAGCAGCCACGGAGAACTAACCGCCTTAACCAGACCCATTGTCACAATAAAAAGCTCCTCCAAAAACATTCAAGAAAGGCTAAAGGCACCATCACCAAATGCTAGAAGCTGCCTTAGAACACGGAGTGACAGAGACGATAGCCTCCAACATGACCTGCGGTACAAAAGAAGCCGAAGTTTCCTCTGTTCCTTTTAACTCCCAATATTAACAATCTTCAGAGCTCGCAAGACAGCGGTTCCAAGCTAAAACAAACCACAAAGACTATCTGTATAGGAGTTACACTGTCACAACCCGAAAAAAGCTATAACCGTGTTGAATATGAACTGCCAAAGAAACTCTTGGCAAAACAAAACCAACCCTTTTTAGTTTCCATGTTCACACAATTGATAGGAACAGCACAGCACTTTGTAAAGGACGACACCGCACGTTCGATCTCTAACAGTCACTTCAAATGACTCAAACATCCAAACGTAGACCTGTCCTGTACCAGATGTTGCTGGCAATCCTGAGTCTAATTTCGACGTCAGCACCAACCATGGGCACACAAGAAGCCTTAAAAGCCAAGGGATTTGATGACAGCTGCAAGATTGCCAACGAGCTGATGAAATACGGTAGTTACGCCGAAACAATAACCAAAACACTAACAAGCCACCTTTTTGAAGTTGAAACGATACTCCACGACATAAAAAAGTTAATGAAATCAGGGACACTGGCGAGGAACGACGACAATATAAACCTTCTGATGCATACTAGGACCACAGTAGACGAAGCAAAGGCAGCTGTGCGAACACACTTGGCAGCAGCGATAGACGCCGGAAATGAAGGAGCCTTTGTTGCCGGTGCGATACTAGAAACCACGCACCTGTTTTTTGCCGCGAACAACGGCGGCTCGAACTATTGCATGAGCAACGACGGAGCAGGCGGCAGAGCAGCCATCAACGATATCCCCGACTGCAAGGACAGAGACGCCGTGAGACGAACCTTCAAGAAGGAGGCGGTCGCAACCTTAACCGGCGCCCAGCACGCTCTAACAAACTTCGGCACAGGAGGCGATGGCAGCAAAGGCGTCGACGCCACCAAAAGCTGCCGACTCTCAGCAACTGACGGCACAAACGGAGTAATGGGCGCCGGGGGGGGCACCGCACCAACGATCTATCTTATGGCCGGCTTGCTAAAACTGACAGGTTCAGTACCAGCGGCGACTAGCTGGTCCACCGGCCATCCACTCGAAACAAATAACCCGATAACCAAAGTCAAGGCTCTAAAGCCAACATGTACCGCAAGCTTAGACGCAGCGACGGCGGCACTCGGTCAATTAACAACACTCGGAAGCGCCGACCCCAACCCGACTTTTAAAGCTATAACTACAACGGAAGCCAAACTCGGACTTGGCGACACGGAACAAACTGTAGAAATATCCGTACCGACGCTGAAAGCAGCTCACAAGGCAATCAAAAAGCTTAGAGGGGACGCAGTTACGGCATCAGGAAAAAGCACTGAGACCACAAAAAGAGCGCAACTAACACAGGAAATAACTCCACCACCACCACCAACAGAATGTAACCCAATCACAACAGAAGGCGGCTGCAACGAAATTAAAATCGAAGCAGACTGCAATGCAACAGCTGCATGCAGTTTTAACAAAACAGAAACTGATGAAAATAAAAAGTGCAAATTAGATACAGAAAAAGCAAAAAAGAAGAGTGTTTCTGTAACACAAGCACAAACTGGAGGACCTGAAACAACAACAGAAAAATGCAAAGATAATAAAAGTGAAGCCGTGTGCAAAGATGGTTGCAAATGGGAAGGAACAGAATGCAAAGATTCCTCCATTCTAGTAAACAAAAAAATCGCCCTGATTGTTTCTTCTTTTGTGGGTTTTGTAGAATTTTAGAATGTTAAGGTTCTTTCCTTACATTTTATGAAATCCAATAAAATTTCCAAAATATGAGATAATTGATATATTTTATTGTTTTTTGATGACAATATGCAAATCTCTGCAAAATGTTAAAATTAGTATTTTTTTTAGAATGTGAAAATTATGAAAATGTTATTCAAATATGCAAGATGGTGAACTATGAGTGTAAATTAGTGCAGTTCCTATGGTAAGAAATTTTTACTTTCTTGTTTACGTTCTTTGTTTTGTTTACATTATTAAAAAGAGGAACAATTTTAGTGGTCAAATAGTAACATTAGTAGCAATTATAATTTTAGAGTGATAATTATAGGAGGGCATTTTGAATGTCTATATACTAATATTGTAATAATAATTCGGTGAAGACTAAATATAATGCCAAATTAGAATCTTTTAAAACAATATTAAGTGTCCAACGAGAGTGAATGAGAGGCAAGGGGAGAGAGAATGACATAGAATATGCGTAGTTTTAGGCACAAACATGACAAAGGGAAACATTATACACAGGGAGATGATGGAGGTGAAAATTAGGTAGAAACAGGGTAGAGAATGCAAACCAAATTTGATAGCTACGTTATCAGTATCAATAGAGACAGAAAAGAAAAAGATAAAAAAACATAAATATAGAGTGAAACAATAGGGTGCGCTGTAATATGCTAAGAAAGAAAATAATACTTAATGAAATTTATCCCTATGTTTGAAAATCGCAAATACATGCTATTTCAGGGATAGAGGTATAAACAACAGAATTGTTAATTTATGAAGCCATACTAATTGAATTCTCATAATAAAACAGTGTGGTTATAGTATTTATCACGTAAGGGTAGCAAACTTCGTAGTATATTTGAGAGAAACAATACGAATCGCTACTGCAATTGTAATAAAAATGCATACGCAAAATATGTAAATGCAAACTACAGTGAAATACAGTTAGTGTGTGATTATAGGTATAGCAAAAGTTATTTTATTAAGAAAGTATCAGATTTGTGTGCCCAAAGATAAGCTATTTACACTAAGTATACACACTTCACAGTTCCAATATATAAACATCAAGGCATTATCTATATGAAATCTTTTCCTTAACTAAAGACCTTAGTGGCGCATTTGACTTGTTTCCTTAATGTTTCTAAGCTTTGTTTATAAAACAATCAAATTTGTAGGTGAGTTACGGAGATGAAGTTTATTATCTTATGGGATCTATTGTTGTTATAACATTCACTTTGTTTAAGCGAAATAGATTTTCAATAAAACACAACAACAAATATAACACAAAATAATTCTAGCAAAGTAAGAGTGTTTGTCGTTGTCGTTCAAACTCATGGAACTCAAGGATGGTGTTGACTCATATTGAGTGGCTAATTAAGAAATGTTGAAATTATTGTAATTACGATAGGAGGTCTGTATAGCCATGTTAAGAGACCTAGATGAGTTATGGAATTTTTGAAAAAACATAATGCAAGTGATGAGGATATTGTAATCCATTTAGACGGATCTGATGTTATAGTTAGTGATGGAAATAAGTATGAGAATGGTGTGGAATATTTTATACAAAATACTGCTGAAAATGAAGAGAAGTTTAGTGGAGAAGATATAGTAAAAGAGAAGCATATTTCCCCTATTATATTCATGACAACATCAGAGTGTTATGCGCCTCAGTTGGATTTGGTTATGAATTCAGATCACAAGGAGCATGTGCAGAGATGTTTTTGGTTTTTTCATGTCGGTTACAGAAAAGGGGAGGATAATAAATTACCTCATTTACTGAAATCTCCTCCTAGTAGAAAACCTTATATTAGTGGTTGACCTTTAATAGCAAGAGTATGGGCAGTTAAAATGTTTGAATATGCATTTCAAGAGTTATTGTAAAAAAAATGAGGAGTGGTGGTCGGATCAAAGTATTTCAAAGCCTCTGCTAATATGGAGTGCCATTCAGGAAGAAGCTGTTGGAGAGAGATTTGTTTTGAAGAGAGGAATGATTGGATTAGATTATGAGGAGAGATACTTTTTGATTCTGACTAATAGTGAAGTTGGAAAGGTTCCATTCATCCATTTTCCTGTACAGCCAATTGCATGGAAAGAGAAAGCGAAATTAATTGTGAAAACCCTTACATAATGTAAATAGTTAAAAGGAAGAAATTTAATACGAGAAATTTGGTGAAAATTAAAATGTATTCAATAGATGGAAAGGAATGGGTGGTTAAATGTGGAAGTATTTGTTGTGATGCGATTAAAGGAGGGGATTTTGTTAAGGCTCTATAATTGTGAGTTTTTGAAGAACCCTATAGTACAGACCCAAGGGTGGCTCGCTACCAAGTACACTAAATGTATGTGCTGCCGCGGACACAGCAATTGCAATGAGCCAATAGATGCATCACACAATATCGTTCTATTCAGGAGCGAAACGTAGCCACTTAAAGTAAAGAGGTTCAGAAATGCTAGCAACAAGCCGTTTCCTAGTCTCATGCCTATCAATTCTAACTATGCTGCACAGGCTCGAAGCAGCGGTAGCAGAAGGTGAACACGCATATCTTTACCGGGAGCTGTGTGACTTAATACAGCTGCCGAATAGACTACCAAAGGCAACAGACGACACCACAAAAGCAGCTAGCGATCACATGGAAATTCAGAAACTTAATACATCAATGAGTCCGGCAGTATGGCGGGCCAATTTGCGAAGACAACAGAGAGAAAACGCCCACAGTACTAACCAGGCCAGGGCTCAGCGGACGAGTTAGCACAAAAGCGGTTGCAGTGACGATATTTCCGACTACTAAATTACAATGGTACAATTTCTCACCACCCTCTAAAAAAGACAAACGAAATAGCGTGCGAACGAGTGAAAACTGCACTACCTTATCATTCCAAACCAAAACTACGGTTCCAGATTAGCAACTGCAAGCGTGAAGTGGAAACCATAAATTTTTATATTTTTTAGATTCAGATATTGAGCAATGTAGCCTAGCATTCTAAAATATGAAACTTTTGTCTTAACTGAATAGTATTTTACCTCAATCCTTGAAAGAAGCAGGTCTGTGACATTCTTTTTTATTTACTTCTGTAAAATCCACACCTAAAAAAGCGCAGCAGTCGGAAAATACATCAGCATTTTTTTTTGGCGTTAAAGGAACAGATCAGCCAGAAAATGACACTGAAACAGCGACTTGCAGCCGTTTCTGTACTAATGGTTCTTTTTTATATGCAGCCAAGCGCTGCTGACACAGGAAAAGGCACACTAAGACAGGAGTTCGGCGCTCTTTGTGACTTAGTAAATTTGGCGCTGACGAAGACCATTGTACCACCATGAGATCAGAACCCAGGAGCCGCAGTTGCCGTGGTAGCAGCAATAAATCTAACAAGTAGCTCCGCAGTCTTCACTAACGTTTTGGAGGCATGTTATGCGATTGAGCAACTCAAAGTTAAAGATGTAGCGCCAAAAGGCGGCGCCGAGTTAGAAAAATGGAAAGAACACGGGGACTTTTGGCAACTAGGGCTAAAAAAACTTGTGGAACAAAAAACTAAGGCAGAATACGAAAAGTGGCGACAAGCCAAGCTAACCAGCAGAGCCAAAAAGCGGCTAGAATCAATGGCTCGGCAGGCTTTCAAGCTTTACAAGAAATATAAATTGGAGAAAGACAAGCTAACCCCGGCAGCAGTAAAAAAAGCAAAGCAAGATGCGCTTTACGGCAAAGACCAAACGGAAACAATGGAGACGACAGCGTCAGGGGGCGCGGGCCTGGCGGACAGATGCGGCAACCACGCCAGCCTAGGCACTTCTCTGGCCGGCCGGAGTCTCAGATGGGACCTGCATTGCTTGTGCGCTTTTAAAGCCGCTGACAACGACGCTGGCCAAGCGTGCTTCCCGGGGTGTGGGGCCACAGAAGACGGACACAACCTGGCAACCGTCGACTGGCCAGCCGCCAAGGAAGACAAAAAGATATGGGCAGTCTTCAAAAAAGAATGCCAAAAATTGCCAAAGGGACAGAGCCTAACAGCCGCAGCGCTGCACGCAGCGGTGGCAAACTTCAAAACTCAGCCTAGCAAAAAAAAAGCGATACCAACGAGGCCACAATGCATTTATTAGGCATAACAGCGGGCACGGCTGCCGACGGTTGCCTAGGTAAAACGGACACCAACGGCGGCAAATGCGTTCACTATAAAGGCGAACATTTTTCTGGCGAAAAAATAACGGTACCCTGGTTAGTAAGTCTCGAAGAAGCGCTAACGCAGCAGGAACACATTATAGCTGCAGCGCAAAGCATCAAGGATATAAATCAGCAAATTGACAACCTAAATGAGACGCTAAAGGACATAATATGGGACACGTAGGTCAAAAACCATGCTACAAAAGCAGAACAAACCGCGCCACGTGAGACGGACGACCTGACCAAAGAGTGCGAAGCCATAACGGTAGCAGCTGACTCCAAAAACAATGGAAAATGCAAATGGGAGGGCGGTGACGCGAAAGATGGAAAACACTGCAAATTGAATACGGCAGCAGTAGAACAACAAGCAGCTAAAGCATAAAAAGATGGAGCTACAGGAGGAGCAGCTTCAAATGGGTGTGCACGACACGGAAGTGATAAAGCCGCTTGTAAAAATGGCAAAACAGGCGACAAGCAAAATTGCGCATGGAGGAAGGGTAAAGATAATGAGCCTGATCTAGAAAAAGAAATGTGCCGAAATGGAAGCTTTTTGGTAAACAAACAATTCGCTCTCAGTGTTTTTGCTTTTGTGGCCTTGTTTTTCTAAAACAAATTTCCCCTTTTAAAAGAAATTTTTGCTATTTGATATATTTTAACAGGTAATTTACCTGAAAATAGTGTGTTTTTGTAAAATATTCTGATTCTGTGATTTTTTTCTGGCGCCTATATTTTTTTCCATTTTTTCTCCCTTTTTTGAATTTTTTTGACATTTTAGGGTTAGTATTTTTTAGGGTTTTTTCAAAGTTTTTAGATTTTTAGACCTTTAGATTTTTTGAATTTTTCTATTTTAACAACTTTTTAATTGTAATTTTGATTTTTTTATGCTTAAATTTTTTTTCAGCATTTTTTTAATTTCGTGAATTTTTGAATTTTAATTTAAAAATTTTTTTGACCTTTGATATTTTTTACTTTCCTTTTCCATCCGATATCGTTTTTTTTGGACCTCCCTTCCTTTTTATGCCGAGGTGTTTCGGGTTAGGGTTAATTTTCCTCCACGCTAATTTTTTAATTTTCTGAGTCGTTTTGGGGTTTAGCTTTTGTTTTTATTTTTTCAGCCGTCCAGCGGCTATTTTGTTATGGGACCTTAACCCTTATTCTCACAAGCCGTGCGGCGGCTTTTATTTTTTGTACTTCAGAAGCGTTTTAAAAAAATTTGCCTCTTTAATTTTTTCTAAATTTTCATTTTTTTGATTTTTTTGATTTTTAGTTTTTTTAAATATATTTTTTAATTTTGTTTAATTATTAAGCGTCTCTTTTTTCTGCAAACCCTAACCGTTTTTCATCCAGCATACATCTTTCCTTAAATTTTTTCCACCTTCTTTTTCATCCCCACATCGACCCAATATTTTTTTAATGATCCATGTTTTTCTTCTAGTGATATAGCGGCTGTTTTTTTACGGTACCCCGTCGTAGTTTCACTTCAGTCGTCCCTGTGCTTTTAAGGCGAGGCAAGTAGGAGCAGGAGAACGATATTCAGCATCAGCACATATCGCCAAATAGGCAGCAACCTTCAGCGATGCGTGCAGACAGCAAGCAGCACACAACAAACGCAACCTGTACAGCAGCTTGGTGCAAACCCAAAGAGAGAGAAAAGGACGACAAACCAAGGAACAGATGAAGCTGTAGCACCAGGAGACACAATTGTGGCGTGTATAATAACCCGGAGAAATGTGTCAATGCTCCAGGGAAACTGAAAGAGAAAAGAAATCTGTCTCCGGATGGATTGATTTCATTGATGGACAGGAGAGAGTTAAAACAAAATTCCGTGATTCCAGTATCCTCGTCAAAACGCGAATTGCTCTGATGGCTGACGCTTTTTTGAGTTTAATGCCATAATAAAATTTTTGAAAATTTTCAAGAATGTGCTATTTTGAAAAATTTAACATATTATATTTTTTGGAATTTTCTTCGTGCCTTCGTGGGAGTTTCCCCCCACTGGCGCGGCCATCAGCCATCACCGTAGAGCCCTGAGATGCTATCGGTCTGGCGACTGTGGCAGAGTCTCCCTTTTTTATTCAGCCTAATACACTTTCTATAACTTTTGTTGTAGCTCCGCAGTTGAACGGAATACAGCAGATGGGGCGAGAAACCTCCCACCCCAGACTCTCCAAAAGATGTCAATTAGCAATCCTTTTGTTTTGATTTTTGTTATTCGTTTATTATTCTCTTCCCCTTTTTCTGTTTCTGTTGCTTGTTGATTGCATACCCCCTCTGTCTCTGAGGGTGTCTGGACTATTCCTGCGTCCGGTGCTTTTCCTGCTAGCTCCACACTCGGCAATAAGGGGGAAAGTTGCAGAAAGGAAAGTGGGTTGTATAACTGTTACATTAGGGGAGGACTTCACATGCGGCCGGCTTCGTTCAACCGCAATGAGAAACTGCGCCAGTCTTTTGGAGAATAATACATCCTGCACACACACACACACCTTCCACCGCAAACCTAACACGTAACTCCTTCAAATCGGGACAGTTCATCAGGTGCAGCGCCGTTTCTTCGCAGTCGCCGCGTTGGCTGGTAACAGCGCGCTCTATCTTCATACCGTGCATCTTCTTTTGATGTAGGGTGAGGCCAGTTTTGCTAGCACACTGCCTTCCGCATGTCGGTCACACCCAACATGGATGCATTTGTATGCGGGGAATCAGTGGCACATAATTTTGTGCTTTTGCTGCATTTAACCTCGACTTCCTCACATTAGTGGAAAGCCTTACAGTGTCGGATGAGAGAGTCCCTGCAACTGAGCACTTTCTGGCGCACACCACACTGCTCCTCGCCTTTCCCCGGGACGTCAACGTTTCCTTCACGGGCACGCTTACGAGGGAATTGCACCACCACCACGGTACCGTCCTCCGTCACTATGCTCTTATGTTTGAATTTCTTGTGTAGTGACCGGGAAGAGCGTGTACCGAAGCTCGCCTCACACAGGTCACATTGAAACTACAGCTTCCGTGTATCCTGAGAGGCTGGCGCTGCTGGGGCTCTACCATCTCCTTGCAATGAGTCCTCGTTCTCTCGCCCCCTTTTCACGCGGCAACTACCGCTGCCTATGCCATGTATTGTTCTAAGGTGGTGTAATAGTCTGCCTGGTACTGCGAATTTGGAGGCACAGATGGTACAATGAAGCACCTGCGGTCTCATCGGGACTCGTGTGCTCGATGGTAGAGGAACGATCGCCACCACTGGAGGGGGCTCCGGGGGGATATCCACTGCGGGTGTTGCATCGCCGTATTTGATCCTCCGGAGGGCATCAGCTCGCACAAAGCCATGTTTGTTTACCATGTGCGTTACAGTACTCGAGCGGCATTGGTATGTGGCATCACATTCCGTACATTTGATCGGTTCGGAGGTTCTCTGAAGAGTGCGTGTCGCAACAAGTGGGGCTGTTTGTATTGTTGGTCCTATCGCTGCATGTTGTGGGTTGCACCATCGGCACTGTGGAGGCACACTCGGGTTGATCTTTCGCAACATCCATCCATAGTGTCTTGAAGACCCAACCCGAAAGCGTGCCAGTGCCGTTTCTTCTTCCCTCGTCAGTTCTTCCTTATGTTTTGTTGGAAAGTGGTTGCCCGTGATACCAAACCTATGAGTGTTCTCATGGACTTCTTCCGACCTAAGCACTCGCTTCGCATAAGCAATGATGTCGGGGATCCATGTATCTCGCAACTGTGGTAAATCAGCGGCCTTTTTGGCCATTTCATCACAAACCTCATTCCGTTTCACGCCACAATGGCCAAACACAAATTGCAGTTGGATACGCACCTTCCTTCTCTGAACTTGAAGCAGAAGCCTCCATAGTCGTCTCAGAATTGGGTCCGTTACGGCTAGGGGACCTGTCTGCAGTGCTGTTAACATTGACAGCGAGTCAGAGAAGATGGACAACCTGCTCGGTGTGCTTCTGTAAGCCGGGAGCCATTTCAGCAGCCGTTGCAGTCCTATCTCTAATGCTACGCATTCCGCTCTGTAACTACATGAGAGTTCCCCTGCTCCAGTTTTGGGTGCACAAATCAGCGTGTTGTTTCTATAGAGCAGAGCAACTGCTCCGGACTTCTCACCGAGGGACACGGATCCATCAGTCCACAATTCGTAGTGCTCTCGTCGCGGTGGCTCCTTCCCCCTCCGTGCAAAATGCCGTTCAATCCACTTTTCGGAAGCCTCCCTTTTGACATCGTCAGGGTCATCAGCGCACACAGGCTTTATCTGCGTGTGAAATAGCGGTCGGCAGCTGTGGCGGAGTGTCGATGTCTCCAGTGGGTGCTCGCGTGGCTCAATGCGGAGGTGGGGGTAGGACCGCATGATGCGGGAATGTAAGACTCTGACTGGATGTTTGCTGTGGTGTACTTCCTCAGCACTGCGGCGCAGACATCCGCCTCGTGACTCACACATCAGTATGAATTTCATGCTGCGCACAAGAGTGGCCGTCTTGAGTGGCAGGAGGTTTGCTTCCAGCAGAGAGTTCTCTTTGCGCGTCCCATGCGGTATGCCAGCTATGATGCGACTGGCTTTGTGTTGTGCTGCTGCAAGGAGGTCGCGACTTCGTTCCGAAGCGTCCCAGTACCATACCTCAATGCCATACATGGTGTGTGCCTGTACGAGTGCTAGATAAAAAGCTCTCAGTACTTGTCGTCTTGGCCCCCATGTAGAAGCTGAGATGGATGCTATCTGCAGTAGTCGGAAGTCCATCTTGCGTCTCGTTTCGGCTGCATGTGTTGCCATCCCCTGCAGACACTGGAATGTTACTCCGAGAAGCTTCGGTGTCCTGTCAGCTCCTATTCTTTCGCCGTCCAGTTGCAATGTAAGGGGGTGGCGCTCTATACACCCGAAGAGTGTGAACTTTGTTTTCGCTATATTGACAGACATGAAGTACTCTTGTGACCACTGTAACACCACGTTTAGGCCGCATTGCAGTGTGTGGTTGATGACATCCCTCTCTGTGTGTCTCGCAAGTAGCGTTAGGTCGTCTGCAAAGAATCCGTGCTGCAGCAACGGCACTTCTGCAAGGCGCTGGCTCAACGAGTTCATGACAATAATGAACATGATTGGGCCAAGGACAGTTCCTTGTGGCACTCCTCGCTCAAATGTTCTGCTTCTGGAAAGCCTCTCCTTGAATCTCACTCTTCCAGTTCGGTTACTCAGAAATGATACGCACCACTTCACAATGTAGGGTGATACCTTCATTCTGTGCATTTCCCTCGCAATTTTGTCGTGGTCTACTGTATCGAATGCCTTCTCGTAGTCAACGAATACAGCACCTGTACGATATTGGTGCGTGGGGCGGCAGAGGGCAGCGCGGACGTGCAGCGGTTGTTCGAGCGTTGAGCATCCGGGGCGAAAGCCTGATTGCTGCGGCGTCAGCTGGGACTCAACAGTGTCTCTAAGCCTCGCGGCAATTATGCGCTCCATGTCTTTGCAGAGACAGCTTGTGAGCGTCACAGGCCTGTAAGAATCGAGGTCCTCCGCCTTTTTTCCGGCCTTCAGGATGGGGATGATAACACCAATCTTCCATGCAGGCAGCACGACTCCCGTTCGTAGGCTCTCATTGAATAGCCTCAGAACAACATTCAGCGCTGTTCTACCGAAATGTTGTATTGCCTCGTTGTATAAGCAATCAGGTCCTGCTGCGGATCCGGTCGGAAGCAGTTTGATCGATCTCCATAGTTCAGCCATCGTGATGGGACTGAACTCACTCGCTATCGTCTTTATTGGTGCCGGTGGGTGTGAGTCGGGGTGCGTTCTTGCACGGGACGAGTACAGTTTACTGAACCTCTCAGCTTGATGGTAGTCCGTGATGGCCGCGTTATCAACAAGTACAGCCAGTGTGGTTAGTGGTCGTGGCGCATATACCTTCTTGACAATGTGCCAACTGCAGCGGTCTGACACCGCAAGTCTGGAGCATAGCGTTCTCCATCTCTTCTTTGTGGTACGGTCCAGGATCTGCTTACGCGTGGCTACCAACATTTCCCTTCGGTGGGAGGGTCCGCATCCAGCGATCTCTTCATCGAGTTTAGTGAGCGTTGGTGTCCAATGTGGTGGCGTTGCTCTGCAGCTACGGGGGACGAACATCTTCGTCGCAATGCGGATGGCGGAGCTCAATTTCTGTTCCAGGGTATTGACGTTCTTCTCTCTACCAATTTTCCTGCAGAGCTCGTCAACCTTGAGACGGAAATTCCTCCAGTTAGCTTTTAGCCATGCGTACATGGGCTTTCGAAGCCGCGGGCAACTCAGTGCATCTGTGTCATCTCCAACGATAAAGTCGAAAAATATGTTATGGTGATCGCTATCGGGAGAATACAGCGATGTCCACATGTACACTGTGCAATTCCTTGACAGTGTCACATCAAGGGTGGACTCCCCGTGGTGGCGCGCGTACCTGGTGCACTGACCAGTGTTGCAGACCAGAAACTGGTTGTCAATGCACCACTGTGTGAGGGTTTCACCCTTGGTATTTGGTGGGCTCGTGCGATCCCATGCCAACGCGTGTGCGTTAGCGTCTGCACCGATGAGCTGGTAACCGTCAGTTGTCAGAAGCGTATCTAGGTCAGTTGCCGTGAAGGTGTGTTTTGGTGGGACGTATGCCGACGTGACAGTCAGCGCCTTTCCACGTGCAAGGTGAATTGTTGCATGCACTTGTTCAATGCGACCAACAACGGCCATACCGATCTCAACTGGTAGGTCCTCCCTCACTAGTATTGATACACCACCTCCTTTGCAGTTACGAGCTATTCCGTGATGTTGGTAGCCAGCAACGCTAAAGCAAGCCGCCTCTTCAAGCGTCATCCTTGTCTCGCTCAACAGAAAAAAGGCGATCCGCTCATCAACAAGGGTTTTTTGGAGTGCTAATCTCTTTCCTTGAGATAGCCCGGCGCAGTTCCCTGCATCCCGCGCAACGACGGGCCGGGATTCTCTTCCATGTCACCGAACAGCAGCATCTTAGTGCGGATGATACTGCTGATGGCACGCTGGCACGTGCCCAGGGACCGACAAATGAAGAACGGTGTCCCAGCAAGACGCTGCTGATCCCTGTGCTGTATGATGCCGTAGCCGGAGCACATCAGTGTTTCCCATGAAAGGAACTCTGCTGGCTCTTGGCTTCCCCCGATGATACGGGGTACTGGACCCTGGCACCACGTTGAGGTGGCCGGCATCGCCAGGGGCCGTAGTTGTACTGCGCCGATGGCGTGTGTACGGCATGTTTGCCTAATAATGACTTAAAAGTCACGAGGAGTGCTTCCAGTAGTGCTGTTTTTTTTAGTATTTCGCCACTATTGTCGCTTTGGGTGCTGGGCCACAGGCTTCGCTGGCGAACTTGCTTCCGGTTGAGCTCCTGTTGCTTATACAACCTGCGGCAGCCGTGTCGTCCGAGTTGTCGCCGCAACGGCAGGCCAGGCCGTTGGCTAGAGATGTGCCGACCTTGTTGTCTGCGCTACCGTCATTGCCGCATGCTGCGTTGCCGCCGCTGCCGAACGTTGACTGCCAGGTACCCTTTGCTTCTGTGTTTCCTTCGCCGTACAGAACCTCCTTTAGGTCATAATTTATCGTTATCGTTGTCTTGTCCTTGGGCAACGCCGCTTTTTCTGCTTCGAGGTTAGGTATCGCTTCCAGTGCTTGTTGTTGTATACCGAACCGAAGTGTACCGGCGGTCATACGTGTAAGTTTTTCCGGTATATTTCCTATCTTTTTTGTGCCTAAATCCTTTTTTTTAGTTTGTGCCCAAGTGTTTTTGTGTTTTGCGTAGTTCTTGTCCTTTTTATGGTCTTGGACGTCGTCGAAGTTACTTCCGAAGAATTCTTCATCTGCTGCCGACATGTTATTGACGACTAACGTTTTTTGTTTCAGATTCTAGTGTTGGTTCAGCCTCGTTTCCAGTGGTTGAAGTCCCCTGTTCGCACGTGGTAAATAGTTGACACATTAGCGCGAATTCTTTGATATTGTGTCCTGCTGTCGGTGCACATTTATCCGCAAAAAGGACTACTGTTATTGCTGTTACTAATGTGGTTTGAAACATAGTGTGTGCCTCCTTGGTTCCTGTATATCGTTAGCGTTTGTTGAGAAGAGGTTTGTTTTGAAACATTGACATCATATGTGAAGAGTTTAATTTTTTATCGCTGTTAATATGCAACGTAAGGGTGACTTCATTTGATGATATTGTGATGTTTAACCTGTTCGTTGTTGTTTAGCATGGTCAAAAAAACACTTACGGTAAACTTCATTCTGGAGGTACACAGGTTGTTGCATCTTACTGTTTAGCACGTCAACTGTTGTCAGAAAGGTGTAATCACTCTCTTTTAAATAATGCATCACTATTGTTGCCGTAATTAAAAGCTTCTGGGTGTGACTCTGAGTGCATAACATAGCTACAATCTTGTATATTCACAGTCAATAGACCTTCAATTTTTATTTTGTGCCTTATCACCTTACCAACCATAATATCTTCGTTCAAAGCAGCATATTCAATATATTTTTCGAAATTTCGAAAGCTCACTTTGTTGGATAATAGTTTGGAAATTCCCGAATAGCCAACTATTTCTTTTACAACATCTCTCGAAATTGTGTTCGCATACCCAACGACATAACACGTCAGCTTTCCAATACTCGTCAAGTTCACCCCATGCTCTCCCCATATTCAATTTCTCTTGTGGCAATATTTCAAGGTATTGCAAATACATTGGCACCCTCATAAATATATCATCATCTGCTTTCATTATATAGGGATTAGCTGACTTGAATGTATAAACTGCAAATTTGAATCACAAATATGTTTTTCTACTCATCGTGAGATCTTATTCCCAGCCCCAATTCCTCAACCCTCCAACTTTTTTACTTGCTGTTGGATTCACATCACAAACAGGTAAAATTATAATATCCTGGTATAACTCTGCATCTCCTTCAACAATTTCTCTGAGCTCGCAATTATTATTTGTATGAGGGGAATGAGCATATACTATAAGCAACTTCCCACTAAAATTATTTGACTTACGTGCCAATTCATGGTAACTCTAACAAGTTTCCCTCTGTAGATTCCTTCTTCTGAATCTTTCATCATTATCTATGGAAGATATTCCAGATACAACAAAATAATCTTCAGTTTTCCAAATACTCATAACATCCTGCGAAACAAATCTCATATACTCATCTTCAACAATCTCCAGTGAAATGGATTCACCCTCACTAAACAAACTGTATAGTACACATATAAAATAATTACCATAGAAATAAAAGATAAACAACTCACTTTTGCATAGATACCTCCCATATGGTTTATAACTTCCTGTTTTCGTACTAATGAAAACTTTAAATATCTTATAATATCATAGAGGTTGTTAAGAAAGAAGTCAGTTGTGGCACTAAGGTGTTTATTTAAGGAAACAGTATTTACGTAAGCAATGTCTTTATATTGTTATCATGTATCTGTCGAAAGATGTATGTTCGGTGTGCGCACCTTATATTTTCACCTGCATCTATATTTCCCTCTACACATTGTTATGTGAATTGCAGTAGCTAGGTGCGCCACTGGGTCATGTGTGCTAAGATTTTAAAGACTTCTGCGCAACCTTCCCCGCCAATTGACTTTTATCATGAGAGACACATCATTATAAGTTGATAAACTACTGCTACTATTGTTATTACAACAATCATCTCCACTTTTCCATCTATCCATGTCTGAGTGAAATACAGCGCTTTATCGCCTCCTGTCTTGTTTCTCTGTGCTTTGCTGCGTCTTTTATTCCGTCCTTTACTTCCACATTTTCAGACTTTGGCGGTCACCGCCTCTGCCACTACCGATAAAATAGAGTCTCTGTGTCCCTCACTGTCCTCTCCATAGCTTTCTCTTATGTGGTGATGTCCGGCAGAGTGTAAGAAATTGCGAATATTTAAATCCTTTTATTTCTTCGTTCTTCTGAATTTCCTTTATTAATATTCCTCTTCTCTCCCATTCAACCATCTACTTCTTTAGTAGCAGTAGCACTGTTTTAAGTGCCTCTATTTTAGAAATACATACAGTTTTCTCCACCACACTTATTAAAAAATTAGTATATGCACACTTACAGCACTCCCCTATTATTATTATTAGCCATACTATTATCACTATTACTATTGCAACCCCAAAAGTACTAATAATTAAAAAATCAATAAAATGAACCAAAAAATGATTTTTATAATGGCAGTATTTTTTCATATTTTATTACCTTATTACTTTGGACCCATAGGACACATTCAGACATAAAATTTATATTTTTTAATTTTTCAACAATCTACACATTTTTGTCAAAAAGTTTTAAAATATAATAAATTTTAGAAAATTTATTTCTTTTCTAAAAATATAAATTTTTATGAATTTTATAAAATATAGCAAAACTCTTTTACACACAATTCTTAAAAGTATTATTCTAGAAGCAAAACTGCGAGAAAAAGAGGCTACTTGTTAATAACAGCATAATCGTTTCCTGTAGTGTTTGTTGTTCCTGCATTTTCACTGTTTTCTGTTTTTATTTTCTTTTTAACTTGTTTCTCATCTACTTCGCACTCCCCTTTGTTTTCGCTTTCTCCACCTTTCCATGAGCATTTCGCTCCTGTGCAAGGTTTTTTGTTATTTTTGTGTTGTGCGCATTCTTTTGTTTTTGCTAAGGTTGCGTCGTCACTATTTTTTTTTTGACATTCTTCTGAGCAACGTTTTTGTTTGCCCACGGTCGCGCATGGTAGATTAGGTCCTTCGTTATCTTGGCTTTTGACTTTACTGCATCTGCAGTGTGCTGTCGGATTGCAACGGCTTTTTTATGTTTTCGTAATTTTCCTAGCAGGTCGGTAAGCTGCTCCAGCCAAGGTATCACTTCGCTGGCTTTTCCCGCTCCTTGTGAAAGGCCGTTGTAGCTTACACATATCCCTCTTGTATCTTGTGCTGAGCAGTCTGTACCTAGATACACACCGAGGGTCGCCTTTGTTGTGTCTAACTTTATAAGGCTTGTTATGGCGTCTATTTTTGATTCTAGCTTCGCCGCAGTTATTTGGCTTGTCGTTTGAGTGTCACACAGTTTTTTCACTTCCTCCATCGTCGCTTGATTCGGCGGCGTACTACCTTGGGTCCATGTTGCCGACATGGCGGGATCGGCTCGGCATACTTTGTGTTGATTATGGGCGTTGTTGGTGCTTTCTTTCATGCAGAGGCACGCCAGCGTACCGAGGACCGTTTTTGTTTTTCCGCCATCCTTTTGTCCTGTGCAGAGCGCCTGCCTGCTGCCGCCTGTTGTCTCGTCGAAATTGTTTTTTGCCAAAGCTTGACCTGTTGCTTCCGTTTTTTGGCCGTAGACTGCTTCGTTTAGAAGCTGTTGTATTGTCTCGTCCGTTAGAAGGTCTGTCGATGGCGCGTCCGCTTCTGCTTGGAAGTGAAGCGCCACCGCTTCCGCCGCACGTTTCTGCACGTCGCGTCGGATTTCGGCTATCTGTTCTTCAGTTGCATGTTTTAGCCCTTGTTGCTCCCTCTTGGCTTTAAGTTTGTCTGTGCTCAGAAGCTCTTCTGCTTTGCTTTTCCATGCGGCCCATTTTCCTTTCCAGTCTGTTGTTTCATTGTAGTCGGCCTCAGGGAAATCCCTCGTTGTGTTTTTCCCTGGCCCTGCCCTGAAGAGTTCCCGCCATTCGTTTGTCGCCACCGACATGTTGAGGTCTAAGAGGTCGTTGAGGGCTGACGGTGGTTGTACGTTGCTGCTGGGTAACGAAGACCGCTGGCCGGCGAGTGTTACGATCGCACAAAGCGCCGTCGCTTCGTTAGCATTCGCGAGTTCAGAAAAATCGGCTGCCACCTTGAGTAAAAAGACCGATTATAGCACTGTCGACAGGAACAGTTGACGTGCCCACAGCATTGAATATTTTGGTTTCGCTTGCTCAAGTTCCCTCGCTATGATTGTTCTTATCTTGTCCCTTGTAGGCTCTGCCTGTCGTGATAAGCAGTGAGGGGGATCTGGGGAGGTTAGTAAGTTTTATTTTTTTAAAGGTTGTTACTGCGGTGTTTGATCGTTTCGCATGTTGTTGGCTGCACCTTGGCGACGAGTCGTGGTGCAATAATAGTGGATCGGCAGAATTTTCTTGTCTAGCGGGTTCGCCGCTGTTCGGAGTCATGGATCCTGATTCCTTGTTTTTCCTTCCATAAGAACCGGTTGCGCAGGCGCTCGGATTTAAGTTGACGGTAACGCTTTTACTTACCAGGGAGCCTTGCGATGTTATCTCTTTTCGCTGCAAATGATCTACTCCTGTTTTCAAAATCTAACCCATATTAATTTAAAAATCCGCAAATCACATTCATCCATCCGCCTATAAACACCATTCTCTTTCCCCTCTATTTTTCAACTAATCTTCAACCCACAAAACAGCTTCGTGAATCAGTATAAACAACTTACTCTAATTGTTAACGCCTCTGTTCAACGTTGTGTGAAAAAGCAGATCCTTTCCCATTTATGCAGTAGATTCTATCAGTTTTTGAGTAGCATATGGAAATCCTTCGCTTCTACCAACCCTGATGTATCATTTCTTTTACTGGGGTGTTGTCGCAAATACTGTCGTTTCGCTATGTATTTTATTTATTTTTTGTTAACTGCTGCTATCACAGTTTAAAAAATATAAAATCCACTTTTCCTTTACACTGCCCTATCTCTTTCCCTCTCGCATTTATTACCCTTCATAACCTCCTTGTGTATGGTTATGCACGTATACATCTTTGCGCTTAAAATTGTGGATATTATATATTTATTTTTCTTCCTCTGTTTCTGCAGTTCCTTTCATTAATATTTCTGGTTTCCACTATATCTCACTTACTCCGTCAGCTACTTCCATTTCATCCTCAAAATTGTTTAATATCCTTCATTTTGGGCCGTGACTTTAGTCTTTCTTTTTATTATCATTATCATTATTATCATTATTATTACTGCTCTTATTATAATATTAGTATATACACACTCACAACACTTTCCTATTATTATTATTATAACTCTAAGCAATACCCACAAAATAAATTAAATATACAATATTAGAATAACACTCATTTTTCATACCCCATCACTATACTATTTTACAGCTATATGCGACATTAACGCAAAAAGTTACTAATCTGAACATTTTTATGAAAGAGGGTTTAAATATATCTAACTATTTTAAAATAAAATAATAAACTCGAGATTAAATTCTAAATTTTTTAATTTTAGAAGAAAAACTGCAAGCAAAAGAGGGGCTTTCTTAATTGTAAAAGAATTGCTTGCTGTGGTGTTTGTGGTGGCTGGAGTTGTTGTAGTTTTTACAGAGTCGTTTTCACATTTGCTTTCTTTTTCATTATATTTGCACCCAACGTCGGGTTTACATGTCTCTTTGTCCAGTGATGTGCAGTCTATTTCTTTTTGTGCCGCTTTAATGGTGTCGCCGTCTTCTGGTTTTTGCGTTTTACCGCCAGTGTCGGTTAGTCTGTCGCTCATGCTCTGCGGATGTTTAGCTGCGGCTGCTACTAATACTTTTGCTGTCGCTATTTGGTTTTGGAGCGCGTTTATGCGTTCGGTCGCTTTTTCTCGGGCTCTTAGTGCAGTTATGATAGTAGTTAACTCGCTGACCCACGCCGCTTTGTCGAATTTGGGTATGCCGCTTGTCGCTTGGTTTGTGTATTTTATACATGCGCCGGTTGCCGACCCGTCGCAACCGGCGGTGTCGTATTTTCCCACGTAAAGGTCGGTTCCTTTGCCGTAAAATGCCTGCTTGGCTGTGTTCAGCGCGGTCTCTACTTTGCTTGCTGTTATCGTTGTTTCGGTTAGCACTGGGCACCTTGTGCGCAGTTTGTTCCAGGCCGCGGCCAGTGGTAGGCCGGTGGCTTCCCACTTTATCGATTGTTCGCTGTTTGGTCCACACGGTGCCGTCGGCGTCGGTGACATGTCGTTTTTCACAGCGCAAATGCAGGCCACTATGGTGGATATTGTTTTGATCGGATTGTGTGTGTTGGCGGCTTCTACGCAAGCGGTTTGGCGAGGTTCGGCGCTGTTGAGCCCTGCATCTTTTGTCCTAGTGTTTTTGTATCCGCCTGACCCGCCGTATATCGCTTTGTCTAGTGCTTGCTTTAACTCTGTATCGGGTTTGTCGTTGATGGTTGCGGCTGCTAATTGCTGCTGCGCGTCAAAGGCCAGTGCGGTGTAGTGTTTTATTTCCTGAGCCGCTGTGGCTAGCAAGGACATGTTTGTAGAGTCGTATCCGTACGGTTTGAGAACGGCGTCTAATTTAGTTTTTGAGTTGATTGCTTAGGCGGCTGTGGCCCAGGCTGTCATTTCAGCTTGAGTTCCCAGTTTTTCTTCCTTGGCCCGTTCCAGGTCACTTGAGCTACTTTTGTCAGACTTTGCTTTTTGGAATTTCGCTTGCCAAGTTGAATCCGCAAGGGACATGTTTAAAGCGAGCAGATCATTAATATCTGCTGCCGTCGTCGGTCGCGTCGGCTCGAATGTTATTTTGCCGTCCGCTAACTGCAGTGCTGGGCAAAGCAATGTCAGCGTTGCTATGTTGTCGTCGTCTGCCGGCGGTGTAGCTCTTGCCGCACCTGCGCTCAGCAAAGCTATTGTGGCTATCGCTCTTATCATGCCTGTTTCTCCTTGTATTTAGGTTGAGCGAGGTAAGGAGGTTGTTGTATTGTGTTTCTGCAGCTACTCCAGTTTTCTGATGTTGTAACCAGTCGTCGGTTGTTTTGAGTTTTGCCTTTTAATTTAATTGCTATAGATGTTCGAAGTGGTTTTGCGCTTGACTGCGATTTTGGCACTCTGCTCTTCCATGTGGAATCCGATGGCCATGTATTTGCTACTCCACAACTGATAATCTGCGGAATTAAGGAAGCATTAGTCAAAACTGCTTAATTCAGCTCTGACTCTGGTACTTCCTCCATATGAGTCGCTATTATTATACTTAGCCGCCCCTAGACATGCTTATTTGCTTGCTTCCACCGGTTATCAACTACAATTTCTTAGCGTTAAACAACTTCCCATCACTTGACACCTCTCCGCGAACCTCACCATATTCAAAATTCCATTTTTCACTGTCAATCAAATAAGTTTAAATTTCTGCCAAATCTTTTACACCAAATATCCTCTTTTCTCACTCTCTAAATTAACTTAAATTCATCGCAATCAATTTTTCCTTCTCCTCTCATGCCATTCGCTGTCCTGTGAAATAAATAAATACAGCCTTTCCAATTTTATCACTATGCGGAAAAGAAAATAATCTCTCTTCATAATCCAGACCAATCATTCCTCGCTTCAAAACAAATCTCTGTCCAACAGCTTCCTTTTAAGTAACACTACCAATTAGCAGTGTAGCATAAATACTCTTCTCTGGCAATCATTCATCACTTTCTTTCAGTAACTCTCCAAATGCACATTCAAATTTCTTAAATGCCCAGACTCTTGCTATTATATTTTCACCACTAAGATAGGGGTTTCCACTAGGAGGTGATTTTAGTAAATGAGGAAACTTTTTATCCTCCTCTTTCCTGTTTACAACATTGAAATACCAATAACATCTCTGCACATGCTCCTTGTGATCTGAGTTCATGAGCAAAATCAACTGAGGAGCATAACACTCTGATGTTGTCATGACTAAAATACTCCACAGCATCTTCACACTTTTGTCCGTCAGTAACAATAACATCAGACCCATCAAACAGTTATTACAATATCCTTATTACATGCATTCTGTTTTTCTAAAATTCCATAACCCATCTAGGCCTTTTAACATGACTATACAGACCACCCATTGCAATTATAATAATTGCAACATTGTTTAGTTTGGCACTCAATATGAGCCTACACCATCCTTGAGTTGCATGAGTTTGAACTACAACCACAAATATTCTTGGCTTCTTAAGGCCCTTCTCTGCCATATTTGCCGTTGTTTCTTCTTGAATAGGTACTGAGCTTGAAAATACTAAATATAACAGTATAAGTGTATAAATATAATATTTCATATTCTACTTTAGTATAAAACGGTGAGAGTGTTGTGAGTGTGCATATCCAAATATTATAATAAAAGAAGTAGTAATATTAATAGTAATGATAATAATAACAATGATAATGATAATAATGACTGTATATTTTTGCGACCTTGTACACTATTAATATAAAAGAATGTTTGCGAAAACCAAATTGGCTTCATAAATAGAATCAAAAAATGCCAAGAGTGAAGTAAGTGCCAACGGGTGAGTAGGATGGTAAGTGTGAGAGACACGAAGCACATGAGAAATATTGTTGATAGAACGCTATAGAGACAGACAGAAAGAGACAAGATAATGGAACGTACCAATTTTACAACACGGGCATGACAATACGCATAATCATACACAAGAAGATAGATGGTGAAAAATAAGTAGGAAAATGGTCCAGTGTGTAGCCTCAATGGAGTCGCCATGTTATACGCAGAAGCAACAACAGAAGAGAGAGAATGGAAAGATAACATGGAGTAAAACACTTGATACGAATCAGAGTAACACATCACAAGCTTGAGCAGGTAAAAGACTAAACGTTTGTCTGTAGTTGCGTCTATTACCGAAGTTAAGTAAGCAAATGCGGCAACAACGAATCAACCAAATTACTATTTTACCTAGTATTGGAGGAAGTGTCAGAATAAGCAACAAATTCAAAGAGACTAGGAGCTAGTGTAATAATGCATTGAAAACCAAAGACAAAAAATCGATAAAACGGTGCTCTCATACAAAATAGTGTTGAAATAGTAACTTTTACTGGTTTTTATACCAAGGAGAATTGGCTAAGGTATCGAAAAAAGCAAGAAGTTCGTTTATTTCGAGAGTAAAGCTATGCGAAGGAAGGGAATTTTATTTAAATGGCAAATATAGTTGGCTCGATAAGAGATAATTTTAAAAAGTGCAATTTATTTCATCTTAAAGGAGAAAAAACAGAGAGTAGTCATTTCATATTATTATTTTGTAGTTTTTTAGCTTTTTCTAATGGAGTACTGAAAAGAAACCAATAATGTCTGGAATAGTACAGAACAGCTACATCACGAGGAATTTGAGACTCGGGGAAAGAAAGCTCACCAAAATAACCGACCTCAAATCCAAATGACATCATGGATCAAATAAAATAATGAGGAGCTAAAGGCGGACTCCAACTTATCTAAGGCAACATCCCGCTAGCTCAGCCATCATCATAACACACAAAATGTGACAAGGAAAAAAGGTAAAAACTAAATTTCACCACAAAAGATTAAGACAGCTTTACAAAGCAACGTCACTGTCATGCGCCGCTAAGACGTGAGTGCAGCTAACTTCTAGAAGTGTGACAGACAGACGCTTGAAAAGTGCAGAAGTACACAGTGTGGACAGCTCCACTGACCAGCGGGTAGCACACTCAAAAAGTACATGACTGAACCGACCACGGCTGCCCCACGACGGTAATACTAAGTTTCAGCACCGAAGAACAAGTTTTCACTAAGAATAACAAGCAAACAATGGTGATCTACACGAAGTACAAGTCAATGGACCCCAAATTAGGTTAAGCAGTAACACTACCTCATAACGAACCTTGAACTTGAGTAGACTGGAAGAGGCAGCAAAAGTCTACTCAAACTATATGATTGACTAGTCTTCTTTCCATACAACTTTAAGAAACAAAAAATAGGACTAAAAACAAATAAGAGAGCTACAGCTGACTGCAAGCAATGTGTGGCACGACTAGACCACAAACACAGCTCACGCAATGCACGCCGCGAGCACTGAAAACCATGATAGCACTTGCGTTTGCGAGCGTGCCAAAACTTAGAGCAAACGCAGCAGTTGCGGCGGGTGAAAACGCAGCACTATTCCGTGGTCTGCGCACGATTTTGAGCGCAGCTGAGACCAAAATAACCCTCGGTAGCGAAACCACAGCGGAAGACCCGAACATCGGAGCAATCCAGCAACTAAACCTAACATTCAGTAAACCAACGTGGAAAGCCGTCTTTAAAACAAAACCAGGCGAGGGAAACTGGCGAGACGAGATACCCGACACACACAAAGAGAACAAACAATGGAAGGCTCTCTATCCCGCCTGGCTAAAAGCTGCCCAGGCAGAAGAGGAAGACACCGAACCAAATGTCCTCAAAGAAGTCGGCGCAGCCAAGTTGTCAAAACACCAAAAGATTTATTTCGGCTCTGAAGTAGCCAAGGTAGCAGCACAAGCTGCAAAAATCGCCGAAAATTTGCAGGAGCTGAAAACGCACGAAAGATCAAGAGACGCGGAATCCGCTCACAAGCTGCTAAAAACAGCAGCCTTCGGTGGAGCCGACAAGGCCAGAACGAGACTAAAACACACGGACATGTTCACGTCAGGCTGCGCGGCAGACCCACAAGTGTGCTGCAAAGATGACACAAACACCGGCAAGCCACCAATAACAGTAGCCGGCGTCATAATGTGCGTTTGCGCAGCCGATGCAAACGAACCAAAAGCATGTATCAACCCCCAAACCGCGCTAACAACCTGGGCCAATCCAAGCACCGCAACAGCAACAGAATGGCCAAAAATCAGTGCCTACTGCACAGCAAACAGCGGGCAGGAAATAAACGTCGACTCTATCGACGCAGCTCTTGACCGAGTCCTAGCCACAGGGCGGTTTGACACAAAAAAACTATACATCGGTGCCGCCAACAGTGGTGCTTGTAGGAGCGGAAGCGCAAACGGCTTTTGCACAACATACACCGCCGCGTCAGCAACGGACACAAGCAAACTCAACTCAGCACCGTGGCTGGCAAACGTAAGGAAAGCAACGAGGGCACTGCGGCTTTCAAAGGAAGCAACAGAGGAAGCGAAACGACTCAAAACACAAATAGCCACACTCTATGCAGGCCTATCCGGGACGGCAGCAGCGGCAACACAAATCCCAGAGCCACCTGCACTTGATAAAGGAACAACAGTGGCAAGGGTGACTGAATTAAACACTAACTGCGAACAACACAAAATCAACAAAACTGCACGCGAAAATACAGGTAAATGAAAATGGGATGTAACTACGGAAAAAGATGGAAAGTGCACAGTATATGAAAGTAAAGTTACAACTCAGACGAGTGCAGGCACGGAAGGAGAACAAACAAGGGCAGCAGGAAAAAACAACAGATAAATTTAAAAGGAAAACTGAGAAAGATTGCAAATGGGAAGGACCAGAGTGCAAAAAAAAAAATCCGGCTCTTTTGTAAAAAAGTAATTTGCTCTGATGGCAGCTGATTTTGTGAGTTTATTAGAATTCTAGCTTTCTAAAGATTCTTGCTCAAATGTATGAAATTTGTTAAAATTTGATAGAATTTGCTAAAATGTTATAAATACTATAAATTTTCAATGAAAATGCGCAAAATGCTGAACATTAAAAAATATGTAATTTTGGTATGAATGTTTCTTATAAGTGCAAAGTCGTAGGGTGTTAGGTAAAAAATAAGTGATATTCTAATATGGTTTAGTTGTTTTATTGTTTTTACGCGTATTAGTTACGTCTAAAATAATTTTTGGAGAGTATTGTGGCTGTGTATATACTAATATTACAATAATAATTGTGGTTGTTAAGACAAAAGACACTGACAAAACAAAAGCACTTAAAATAATTTGAATGATGCAATTCAAGTAAGAGAGAGAGTAAGGCATAGAGAACACAAATAATTTTATCAAGAGTAGCTAAGAAATACAAAGACATTGATTTATGCAATATTCGCAGTTGTGAACAAATCATGACTATGGGAATCATTGTATATAATGATATGATGAAGTGAATATTAGAGAGAGAAGCAAAGTCTAGCGTACAAGGGATGTGGAAGCGCTACTTTATCCACAGAAAAAGCAATAGAAGACAAAGTGGAAGTATAGAAAATACAGAATGAACCAAAAAAATTCACAGCAGGTAACTACGGGGTAAACTAATACAGGAAAGACAAACGGTGACTTATATTTTACACAGCAATGGGATGATGTGGCTGTAGAAATGGCAGCCAACGAGTGTAATTCGTAATTTGATAACGAATATTGATTACTATCTGCACAGGCAAGCAACTGAAAATTCAAAGAGTGTGAAGTGTTTGTAGAAGCTAATTTCAGCAGACGGCAGAACACCATAAACCAGCAGCAGCGGCGTGGTATTGTCAGTCTGCCACTGCGCAGTAGCAAAATATATTGCAGCCTATAATGCAGATAATCAAAAATATCATAGGCAACTCTAGAGTTTATGATGTTTGTAACGTCAGCACCGGGAGCCTGGGCCCGCAATTTTAACAAAAACTAAAAAAAGGCGCTAACCCAAGCTAGTTTTCCCTAGTGGTTACACATTCCCTCCAACAGCTGCGTTCCCAAAAAACTTGAAGCAAGCGCTGCTATCTCTGAACCACATTCATCACAGCTTCCGATACTCCGAAAGGCAAGAACCGCACGTGCGAACATATTGCTTCATAGATTTTAAGCCGACTGAAAGGATGTGGAGACTAGCAGCGGTGGTAGCAGCAATAGCGATATCCAATGCCCAGCTAGGAGAGTCAGCACACAAAAAGCCCTTAAAAGTGGCAGCAATGCAAAAAGTTTGCCATTTATCACTTGAAATGACAAAGGTCCCGGCATACGTCGCCGGCCGTCTACAAAAGCTTGGACAAGAAGCAATGGAGCTGCAAGAACTACAACAGATTCTGCTTACAGCAGTTCTACCAACTGACGGAGCGGTGTACGAGGAAATGTCAACACTGTTACTGCCAGCCAGTAAGCTAGTAGTCGAAACAGCCCAAAAAATACAAAACGGAGCGGAAAGAGCCATACTAACAGCAAGGCGCTGCGCTTTCTACGGAGGCAAAATCCACGAATTTGTTAGTGTCTTTTTCCAGGCAGCAACAGCAGGATCAAACTACTGCATCAAGGGGACGACAAACGAAGCAAAGGCAAATGAACTTGATTGCATCGCGGATGCTACCGGACGTAGCCCGCCGCTACTAAAATCCAGCAGCTCGGAGGAGCCTAACGTGGCCGGCAAATACGCAGCCCTAAAAGACGCCGGCGCCGAACTAGCTGCCGACGGCAGCGAAGCAGACTGAGGACTCACCATGCACGACTCAACAGATGGCGGCTACATTAACGGCCAGAACATAGTTCAAGCAGTCAACTGGGGCGGCGAATTGTTCACGACATCAACGGGCAGTGCTCCGACCCAAACAAACTGGCAGACGAAAACGGCGCCAACAGCCGACGATTCAACATACCAAGAATGCTCAAAGCACCTGGCAGAGATCGTCGACCAACTTAAGTCAGCAGAACAAGCGGACAAACTGTTGCTTCTCTTAGGCACAGATCAGTCAACATGGCAAGACCTCAAAATTCCAGCGAAAACTGTGGTGGATAAGTACCCCGAAAAAGAGATAACTGTCAAAGCCAACAAGCTCAAGAGCATACACGAAACAATCAAAAAATTCAAGCAGGCCAACTTAGCAGCTAATAAAGCAGAACAAGCAGTAGCAGCAGCAACACTTGTTCGCATCGCTCTGAACGAAACAGCATGTCAACTCGCAGCAGCGCAGGACGACAAAGAAGGTTGTCAAGTTACCAAAGCGGAGGCGGCCAAATGCGAAGGCAAGGGCCAAGCTGAATGCGGCACCACTAAGGGTTGCGAATGGAATAAAACAAAAGAAAAGTGCAAAATCACAGAGAAAGCACAAAAAGCAGATGTAACAAAAGAAGATGGAAAAACAACCACAAACACCACAGGGAGCAATTCATTTGTGATTAAGAAGGTTTCTCTTTTGCTTGCATTTTTGCTTTTTTAATTTCCCCTCTTTTTCTTCCTTGCTAAAACTTTGGTTAAAATTTCTGATATATTTTAACACGTAAATCCAGCCGAGATTTTGTTTGTTGGTTGTAAAAAAACTTCTGATTCTGTAAATTTTTTTTGTTTTTCTGACAACTAAAAATTTTTTTCTCTTTCCTTTTTTTTTGGAGTTTTTTTTGTGCAGCCGGGGAAATGGGGAGGGGGGATAGTTAGGGTTAGGGTTAGGGTTATGATTTTTTTTCTTGGTTTTTTTATACTACCAATGATACGTCACGATTTTGGTTCTTTTTTTGATGTGGCCCTAACCCTTATTGATGAAGCAGACATTTTTGTTTACGTTTACATCTGCAGCTCTAATTTCCATCTCAATATCGACCCATTTTTTGATTCACTTTTTTTTTGTGGCACAGCAGCTCTCTTTTTAGTGAAACCCTAACCCTTATTTGAACGGCAGCATCCTCGCTTAAATTTTTCTCATACTAATTTTATTCCCACATTGTTACAATTGTACTCTTGTAGCTTTCGCTAATTTCGCCTCTGAACGTTTCGTAGGGACAGGCTTCAAACTTTTTTTAAAGACCCTGGTGTGTGGCCTATGGCGCTGCACCGCCGTTTTTTTAGCGCTGGCAAGCATTGAAACAAGAACAACCTCGGTAAGGCAATGGCTTACTACTATGTTCAAAAAATGGAAAAGCTAACAACAGCTGCAGAAGGGGTAAAACAAGAAGGAGAGAAAAAATACAGGAGGCGAGACAGGAGAAAAGAAAGACGGGGATAAAACAACTGCAACTGCAACTGCACTAGCCACATTACATCGGATGCCTGTACAAAAGGGCAATAACTTCAAATGGAATAATAAAGCTTGAAGTGATTCTAGTTTACTTGTAAATAACAAATCGGCTCTGACGGCTGCTGCTTTTACTATTTTTGTAGCATTCAACAATTTTTAAAATCTTTTCTTGATTATATAAAATTTATAAATTTATCTGAACTTTATATACCTTTACACTTTCTGATGAAAATGTGAAAATGAGTGATATTCTAACTTTTCTTGTATTTTTTTATTAATGCAAATTAGTTAGGGCTATAATGATGATAATGATAGGAGAGTCTTGTGAGTGTGTGTCTATACGAATATTATAATAAGAGCAGTAATAATAATAATAATAATAATGATGATAATGATAGGAGAGTCTTGTGAGTGTGTGTCTATACGAATATTATAATAAGAGCAGTAATAATAATAATAATAATGATGATGATAATGATAGAAGAGTGTTGTGAGTGTGTATATACGAATATTATAATGAGAGCAATAATGAGAGTACGAAGTGGATTCGATAAATAGAAACATTTTTAAAAATTCCAAGGATGCAATGGGAGTAAGTAGAAGAGTGAAGAGGAGAATGAGGAGATGAAATATAGGCAGTTCATGCTCAAACATGATTATGGATATTATTATACATAACTAGATTGTAGAAAGAATAATCAGGGAGAGTCGAATTCCAGTGTATAAGCTAAGGAGAGTAACTACGGAATCTGTAGAAACAGTGACAGAAAGCGGAAAGGAAGAAAGGAAAATAAGGAATATAATACCTTTGTACCTTATAGCAACATTGGAGGTAATTGACGAGATAAAGAGCGTATAACTCATCTTAAAGTGCTTGTGGTACCTGTATTAACGACAGCTAGAAAGTGTATTCAGAGGCAAGCGTACAATGGCCACAGTTGAACTTACAGAAAGAAACAAAAGTAGCGCTAAATTAGTAAAAATAGAAGCAGATAAAAGAATGAGTCAAAACCGGCATGGTATATCGGTGATCAAAGCGTTTTTGAATGAGAAGATAGTGTGGAAACACTGAGTCTTCGTTGTTTTGAGACGTAGCCAAATCGGCAAGGTATTGTATGGGCGCAAACATTTCTTTATTTTCTGTATTAGCATCCAAAATGTAAAAAGCAAGTCTAAGCTGCAGATTTGGCATGTTAGAAGCTAAAAAACATGGAAAAGTGCAAGTGGTTCGAATCACCCAGTAAGGAAACAGTAAATAGCATCGACTTCCCATATGTATTTCTGGACCCTGCAGCTTTCTGTATCGTTAAGTGAGAAAGAAGAAAGTAAGTAGGGGAGACGAATACAACTAAGAGCTAGTGTTAGTTTGTACTTGTTAAAAACTCTTTGTGTTAAAAGATTTGCAACCACAAAGTCTGAAGAAGCAGCGAAAGCCAAGGATCTGCGTCAGGGCGACTGATGCCGTGCGTAGCAATGTTAGTACCAACTTTAGTCGACAGGCTGTCAGCTGCAATACTTCGAGAACGCGAGGCAAAGAGGCGATCGATAGCAAATTTGACAGATCTACAAACTACCTTTAAACAAAATTGACGCGGAAAATAACGCAGATGTTTGCAGCACTAGTACAAGAAATTTTTTAACGGTGAGATTCTGAGTGTCAAATATGGTTGGAATAGTCAGAAACCTGACCGAGAAGAAGTTTTAATACATTTAATCACAACTATAAAAAATAAGGAGGTATATGCAATCACAATGTGCAGAGAAGAAACAAGGAGAGTGCTTTAGATATAATTTTGAATCGATATCCAATATTGTGTTGGTAAATATGGAAAAATTTTGGATGGAGGCTGGACATGAAATAATTGATGTTAGTAAATTTTTTAATTCAAGACGGTAAATTTAAGTGATCGCATAAGAAAGCAGCTACCAGAATGCGGTTTCGGTGGCACAGCAGGCTGCTTCTGAAAAGCGTTGACAGCCGAATATATCGAGCTTATCAGCAGCTGTAGCGGCGGCGTGGGCTGCACTCCACAAGCTGCAAACAGAGTCTAATAACCTTTTCCCAACTGAACGATAATAAGCCAGAAAAACAGAAGAAACAACGTCACCGTGCCAATCTAAGAACCATCGTGTCGCAGCTATTACATAGCCAAACACACAACGAACAATAAGCCAGAAATAGAAAAAATAATGATAAGCTCAAAGCCAGTGGTGCGAACATACATAGGCCTAATGGCAACGCTAGCGACAGCGGTTCAACTTGCGGAGCCGTCGGCCAAGGCGTTTGACGAAGCGGAGGTACAAAAGATTTGCAGGGTCGCAACTGAGCTCGACAAAATATCTTCAGTAGCACTACAAAAGCAAGAGGCTCTCATAAAGGAAATCAAAGCTGCTTATGAGGCGGAGCTGATCGTTTTTCTGGCAGCCGAAGCAGAGGACGATGCCAATGCGTCAACACTCTACAAGGCAGCTGCGGCCGCTGCAGGAACCTGTGGGGCTGCAGCAGCAGCAGAACTAGAAGAGCTGCAGAAGGTGGCTTTATTGGCGACAGTTAACGCGGGCAAGGCAACAGGAGCGATAAACGAATTCGTCGACTTCTTAATAGCTGTTTCCACAGGAGGCACCACAGGCACTTGCCTGGCTGCAGTGGGCGGCAACCCAAGCGGAACCAACGCCAATACTCGCCTGGGTTGCACACCAACGTCAACAGCCGACATTACACCAACAGCAGGGACCAACACAGAGGTGCTGGACAAGACAGGCTATAAGGAGTTAAGCTCAAACGGCGACGGTTCGAACGCGCAAGCGAGCACAAAATGCAGACTGCTAAAAGCTGTCAGCGCAGGCTCAGCAACATCCGAACTCTGGCAAAGGCCATCGCCACCAGAAACTCCGGTCATGTTTGGGTTTCTAACAGTAACTGCTCACAACAACCACGCAACCACAGCAATAAACACCCTCAAGTTAGACACCCTCGGAACAGACTGGGAAACAAAAATCCACAAACAGCACCAGAAAAATTGTTCAATGCCATCGGACATCTAATCAAAGCCGAGTATGACGGCTGCGGCCAAACAAAGGACGAAATACTAGCTCACGTAATCGGCAAAGGCAAGGAAGCTCAGCTTATAACAAGCGTCCGGAAAGGCGCCAAACTAACGGACAAAACTAGCAAAAACGACTATGGGACAGCCGCCTTGCTAGACAGCGTAGCAGGGGACTCTAAGAACAAGGCCGAAAAGATAAAAACCAAAATAGACAGCCTCCCCGTAACACAGGTCCAAGCTGACAAGACGGCAGAAAAAAATAAAAACTAACAGCAACCCCGAAGACATGAGAAAAAGTTTGCTTCTCAGACACATAAAAAACGAGGAAACCTTTGAAAACTTGGGAAAGCAATTGCAGGAAGAAATAGCAAAAAAAACAACACAGTAACCAGAAAAATAACAGAAACAGACGCAACTTGTGAGAAGAAGGGGCCAGGGAATAAATGTACACCCCCATGCAAAGTTGTTGAAGAAGAAGATGGCAAAAAGAAGTGCACATTAAGTGAGGAAACCAAAAGGAAGTAATAAAAGAAGCAGAAAAAGAAGGGAATGATGAAAAAACACAAACACCACAGGAAGAAATTCTTTTGTCGTTCATAAGGCCCATCTTTTGCTTGAAGTTTTGTTTCTATAATTAAGTTTTCAAAAACGTTTTACTAAAGTTTGTAAAATTTTCTATTTGGAGGAAATTTACTAAATTTTAACTTTTTTATTAAAATGTACAAATTAATGAAAAATATGAAGATATTGAAAACCTTTAAAATATGAAAATTTCGTATGATACTGACCTGTGGATGCAAAGCCGGAGGGTGAAAGGGGATGGAAAATGAGTGCTATTCTAATTTGTTTATTTTATGGATGTTTGTTGGGTTAGGGTTATAATATTGATAATGATAGGAAATTGTTGTAAGTGTGCATATACGAATATTATAATAATAGTAGTGATCAAGGCTAAATCTACGGCAAAATAGAAGAAATTAAAGCAATTGCAAGTATACAATCAGATTATGTGATTGACTGGGACAGTAAGCAAGAGAGGAAGTGAGAGGGGGTAAGAAGAATATGATTAATGGAGAGGTGGAAGGATAGTGAGGGATATAGAATATGTGTCGTTTCAAGAAAGCGTAACGATAGGCATCATTATACAGAAGGAGACGATGGTGGGTTCAAGGTGGAGGA
This sequence comes from Trypanosoma brucei brucei TREU927, assembly GCF_000002445.2. NCBI lineage: Eukaryota > Euglenozoa > Kinetoplastea > Trypanosomatida > Trypanosomatidae > Trypanosoma > Trypanosoma brucei. The sequence goes on along the minus strand of NC_007282.1, from coordinate 2,728,720 downwards.
GACAGAGTTCATAGTAAAGACCAAATGCCGTCGGTACGTTATCCGGAGAAGGAACGAAAAAGGGTAAAAGAAAGCAAAAAATACATAGTGGAGGAACGAGATACGTAGTATCACCAAACAGAAAAAATATGATATCAGAAGGAGCGGATTATTTCAAATATTACACTTAAAAATGTATAGATTCTACTGCAGAGACGGTGACGTCAAGCGTTTTTAAATCTGATTGCTAATACTTATATAAGACAGTGTGTCAAGGGCACGCAGTGTATATAATAAATGTGGGGTATTTTGTTTAGGTGTTATCAACCGATGACGCAGGACTTTTTATAGATGACTTGGTAAGCTTATTTGGCTATTGTACGCGGGCATAAATTAGACATATAACTCTGAGTTCAAGATCAATCAGAAAGAGTACCATGTTTTGCGGTGCAGCGCTCGGAAAACCTCACGACGTATACATACCCTTTTGTTACTACTACTAGTAACCCCTGTAAACAGAAACAAACAACTTAACAGTGTAGTACGATCAATAGCAAAAAACATTCAACCGACCTAAAACTCTACACAAAGCCGGCGTAACGACAAACTTAACGGGAAACTAGGAAACTCTTCTGAAGATTGTCAAAAGCAGCGACTCAATCGGAGGTTAAGCACCACCTTGCTCAATGTTGTCATCCCACAGCGGTAAACCTCGCGGCGGCAGCCTCTACGATATGAATGGAGGTCAGCGTGCACGGGAGATGATCCGGCAAAACAAGTATACATCTACCGTAGCTGAAACTCGTAATTTTAAACCCTAATCTTCTTAAAGTAAGGCAGCCCGTATATAGGAATGCAGAATGAACGAAACTGGAGCTGGCAGAAGTTTGATCCACGGTCAACAAATGAAGGTGATATTTTTAGTGGTCAGTGTTTTTTCGAACACTGCCACGGGGTACAAGGAAGTTCGTAGGATCGCGGACATGACGAAAATTTGAGCCTTCAACAGCGAACTAAAAAGCTTAACCATTAAAGTGGCGTCCATTCTAACCAGCTACGTGGGTGTAATACAGAGACTTCAGAACTTAGACGGCGACCTGCAAATGCTGGTAACAGAAGACCACATGAACGGTTCTGAATGGTTGCAGATAATATCCCTGGCAGTTAAGAGGACAACAACGACCATGATAAAAACACTCCACACAAATGCTGAAACAGCAGTCTACGCAGCCGCAACGTGCAATTTGTTCGCAGGCAGAATAGACAATTTTGTCGGCATATTCAAGGCAGCAATTGGATCGACCAACTACTGCATCGACAAAGGAAGGGCAGCATACAACCACAAAGGAAACAATAAACTAGCAGGCTGCCTAGAAGAGAGCGGAAAACTAACTACATTTGCGGAAAAGACTCTAAACACGCAAAAAAATACGACGGTGCGTTCAAAACAGCCATGGGCACACAGGCAGACTTTCAGACAGCGACTAACAAAGGCTGCATGCTAACACAATATGGCAGCAATGGTGGCGAATCTTACGCAGAAAATGACAATCACAAAGACACGCTGTGTGGAAACGGCCTGTTTAAAGTCATCCACTCCGCAGAAGCCACTCACACGGACTGGCCCCACCATGGCAAACAAACAGTAGATGGCACTGATTTCGGGCACTGTAAAGCAAAAATGACGCTACTAGAACAGCAACTCGCAGACCCTTCAAGGATGGCAACGCAATTGCTCAAGGTAGACACCAAAAATAACAGGCAAACTCCAAGTACAAAAATCACTTTTAGACACCAACGATCCAGCGGTCAACTACGACGTGGAAGAGGCACAACTTCAACAGCTACAAACAGCGCTGGCATCAATGCGGGACGGCACCGAATACAAAAACAAGAGAAAGAGAAAACTTCTCACTTAGTCAAAAACACTGATCCCCAGCGCAAGAAAAATGTGTCCGGAGACAGCAGCAGCAACGGAGGTGGTTAAAAAAGTAATACAAACACGCAAGCAGATAAAGAATGCGATTACAAGGGTAAACGTTAGTGCAATGAGCCCTGTGTATGAAAAGGAACAGACAAAGATGGAAAGTGCGAAGCTAAAGAGGGAGCGAAAGCGTAAGAAAAGAAAGAGGATAAATATGCAGGTAAAGCGGAGGATACCAGCACCGAAGTTCCCGGCTGCAAATGGGAAGATAACAAGTGCAAAGATTCCAGTTTCATCATCAATAAGAAATTGGCTGTGATGGGGCTGCTCTTTTGAGTTTTGTAGCATTTTGAGAATTTTTGCTCAAATTTATTAGACAGATGAAAATTTGATATTTTGAGAGAATTTCGTAAATCTTACTAACATTTGATATATTTTAACACTTTTTGATGAAATGTGCAAATTTTCAAAAACTCAAGAACTATGAAAATATAAAAATTTTGGCAATGTGCGCAATGCTAGCATATAGATATAAAGTATCAGAGTGATAGGATATGAAAAAATGAATTCTATTATAATATGATTTATTCCGTTTATTTCATGGATACTAGGATAGACTAATGGTAATAATAGTAACTGTAAAGAAAAAAGATGATAATAATTATTTTTGGAAAAAGGTTTTGTGAGTATGTATAAGCTACTATTTTCATAAAAGTATTAATGATAATGATAATAATACAAAATAAAATCACTTACTACAATGGAAAGGGAGTAAACTGAGTGAGTATAAGTGAGCATGAGTGAGTGCAAGAGGAACAGGAATATTTTCACAAGAAAGAAAAAATGCAGATAAAGAGAAAGAAATGGAAAATGCACAGTTTCAAAAACAAATATTAATATTGGAATTATAATAAACAAGATAATGGAAGGACAATATGGAAGAAACAGAGTCCAGGCTCAGTGAAAATGGAACCTCTGACGTATCCAAAGTGATAGAAAGTGCATGATAAAAGTAGATGATTGTTGGAGGTAACGCATCCACCAGCAGAAATCTTAGTATTTCTGAACCAATAACCATAACAACTAGCTATTTTCATTCATATGACAATGCATGGAGTGGAAAAGTGAGTCTACTGAATAGATGAAAGCATTTAGCGTAAAGGTCTTTGTGTGGTTGAAGCTAAATAGAAAAACAATGTATGCGCACTAAAAAAACGAAGTGCAGACACTAAGCATACAATCATAAACACATCTATCATAACAATATGGAACAATTGACAATATACCTACACAGCGTTGCCTTAACTAACCACATTATTGGTTAATCTTAACTCTTTTCATAAGTTTTCTATGATTCTCCTACAACTCTCTGAAATTTAAAAGGTAAATTAAGTCATAAAATTTAGTAACTCGAGAACTTTACTCTTACCGCTGCTCTTACATTTTTTGTGTTTAAGATCAATGCCTCTTCAACATCATACAGGGAAAATATAACACATAATATTACTAAGTATCCGAGAGTCTTTGTGGTTGTCGTTCCGACTCATGGAACTCAAGGATGGTGTAGGCTCATATTGAGTGCCAAACTAAACAATGTTTAAATTATTACAATTGCGATGGGAGGTTTGTATAGTCATGTAAAAAGGCCTAGATGGGTTATGGAATTTTTAGAAAAACAGAATGTAAGTGATGAGGATATTTTAATTCATTTAGACGGATCTGATGTTATTGTTTCTTACGGAGAAAAATATGAAAATTCTGTGGAATATTTTATACAGAATACTGCTGAAAATGAAGAGAAGTTTAGTGGAGAAGATATAGTAAAAGAGAAGCATATTTCCCCTATTATATTCATGACAACATCAGAGTGTTATGCGCCTCAGTTGGATTTGGTTAGGAATTCAGATCACAAAGAGCATGTAGAGAGATTGCTATTGGTTTTTTAATGTCGGTTACAGAAAAGAATAGGATAAGAAGTTACCGCATTTGCTGAAATCGCCTCCTAGTAGAAAACCCCTATCTTAGTGGTGGTGGTTTGGTAGCAAGAGTATGGGCATTTGGGAAATTTGAATATGCATTCGAAGAGTTACTAAAGGGAAGTAAGGAGTGGTGTTCGGATCAAAGCATTTCAAAGCCTCTGTTAATATGGATTGAAATTCAGGAAGAAGCTGTTGGACAGAGATTTGTCTTGAAGAGAGGAATGATTGGATTGGATTATGAGGAACATTTATTTTCCATTCCAAATAGTGGGGTGATTGACGAAGCCCCATTCATTCATTTTCCGGGTCAACCAATTGCATGGGAGGAGAAAGCAAAGTTAATTGTGAAAAATCTTACTTGGTATAAAGAGTTGAAAGGAGAACAATTTAACACTAGATATTTGGAGAAAACTCTATATTGCGCTAAACGAGGGAAATTGGCCTTCTAATATGGCAGTCTTTTGCATAGTGGCCAAAGAATACAAATTTGTTCCTTCTTCATAAAGTGTCGCGCGTTTTAATTCCCGCCGCCGACAAGCCATTACTTGTGCCAACAACAGCCCACAGCTGAAAACGCAACGGCGCCGGATAGCCAGTGCTAGCAACAGCCAGTGAGGCCGCGTAACGAGAACAGTCGACCCAGAACCTTGCACAAGCCAACGACCGAAGAGGCCCGCAGCGAACAACAACATGGTGACAAAGAACAAGTCGCCTGTTAAACAACGTTGAACCGACAAAACCAGAAACATAAGGTCGCAAGAAACTTCATTGCCAAATGTTCGACACTAAATACTTTCTTCAGACACAGACAAACACAGAACTTAACCAAACGGTCTTTACTTCGAAGTCAAAAAATCAGACACGCTCAAAAATATTTCAAAGGCAACATAATAAACATATAAAACTCCCTTGCGTTTAAACCTAAACTAACAGAGTAGGCAAACACCACGGCCCCAAAAACCGCGGAGTTCACGACTCCATGTTGAATTTATACTTATGCACAAGCGAAACGACTCTGAGGACTCGACAAAACATTCGATCAAAAAGCCGACGTTCTCAATCCAATATTCAATTCCAACCTGACGAACGCAGCTTATTCCTAACTAAAAACAAAAATGGAGGCACCAGCAAGACACACAGGAACAAGCAACAAAAAAGGCAGCAGTAAAGGAATGGTCGAAAGAAGTCTCCCAGAGGCACAAAAAGAACCACAGCCGTAATTCTAGCGAAGACTATGAACCGTCGAAGGAAGCAGCATGTGACATCCTTACAAATGTAGAAAAAGCAGCATACACCAACGGCTAAAAGTACTCACCGAGCAACCTAGATCTTACAAACAGTAGTTACCTGCAGCATACAAGATTTTAATGGTACATTCTCCAAAAGCAATAAGGGACAAGCCAGCAATATTCTACAAACTAAGCGCTCAGCTGCGCGGAAACACCTACTGTAATTCAGCATGTTTTCAAACCAAACAGTGAAACATTCATTAAAAACAACAACGCTAAGCTCATTCTCTTTCAGGAAATTTTGAGATAGAGTCAGACAAATGATATATTTGAGTATGCCAACACGGTGGCTTTTTAGAATCTCAGTGAAAGTGGCATTGCTTTTAATTACCAGCCGGGCGTTTGCCAACATCGCTAAAGATGACAGCGTCAGGGAGATGGGCGCTCTGTTGGCTGATTGAACTAGGGAACAAGCGGGCAACACTAGCCTTTCAGCCCCCAACTCAGAACACGGATTTGGACGACATCCTAGAGCTTAATATGAGCGTATCAGACCAAGCTTGGCTGGACCTGTTCCGAGACAAAACCAACAAGGAGACAATACGCGCATTCCCAGACGACGAGCTCGGGCAACACCCGGACTGGAAAGAAAGATGGAACAAATGGCAGGCAGCTGCTTTAAACGTCATCAAGCCGGACGGGCAACAAGATGCACTGGCAAAGCACAAGCTAAAAGATATAACCACAGAGAAGGAGGCGGCAATCCGCCCACCTGTCCAGCGCCACGCGGCCGAGGCAACTGCAACCAACGAACACATGCAAAAAGCAGCGCCGACAGAAAATCTGCTAAACGACAGCGCCTTACAACAAAAGCTAAACACGGCGCTCTACGGCGACAAAACCTGGAGCGACGCTCCTTCCGACGAAAGCAAACTTTTCAAGGGGGCAGCCACCGTCGCCGGGCCAAAATCAGTGTGCGAAGGCAGCACGCAAAACAAAAAAGCCGTAACAGTCACAGCAGCTTTGCTATGTATATGCACCAGACAGAACGGCGCAGGCAGCAACGAAGGCAACGCGTGTGAGTACGTCACAGGGACCACCCAGACGTGGCCAGGAAGCAGTAACTATCCAGCCGCGGCAGCAATATCTGAAGCAGTCAAACTATGTGACTTACAGACAAAACACCATATTACGGCGGATACACTCGCAACGAAGCTACTGCACATCACAAAACTAATCATGCGCGTAAACGGAGCGGCGACCTTTGGTAAAACAACAAAGGCCAATGCACGGGAAGCCAAGACTGCGGCATGTGTGTAAAATACACAGACCTTGGTAGCGACGGCAGCAAAAAATACACAGACATCCCGTGGCTACATCAGCTAGCCGACCAAGTAACCGCCCTAAGAGCCCACGAAAAAGCAGTACAGGTTCGCCAACAAGCAGCAGACAGAATAAGAACAAAACGGCTACAAGCTCAATCACTGATCTACAGCGAATCACCACAAGCTCGAGAACAAATGCAAGAAAAAACCAGCATACCAGAAAAAAAAACCGCCAAAGAATGCTAACAACACAAAAACAACAAAACTGCCTGCACAGAGGCTAACTGCAAATGGAAAGGAAACACCGAAACAGATGGATCATGCGAAGTAGACGCAACTAAAGTCAAAGAGCAGACAAACGCAGCAGAAAAATGCAAAGGTAACAAGAAAAAGAATGCAAATCTCCGGATTGCAAATGGGAAGAAAACACTTGCAAAGATTCCTCTATTTTCTTCAATAATAATTTCGCCATTATTTCTGCTGTCTTTATAAGTTTGCTACTATTTTAAAGATTTTGCTTAATTTTATGAAATTTACTATTTTGAGAAAATTACAAAATGTTACTAAATTTAACATATTATATCACTTTTTTAAAACCTTTGCGAAATATGAAAAATAATGAATTGTTTTCAAAAAAAAATATGCAATTTTCACACGAAAGTGACCTCTAGGAACAATGTTGTAACAAAGTAAGGTAATGTGGTGTGAAAATAAGTGCTCTTCTAATTTAGTTAATTTTACATATTTCTTTTTATTTTATAGATGTTAATTGAGACTATAATAAAAATTATAATAATAGGAAAGTGTTGTGAGTGTATATACTAATATTAGCAAAATGGTTGTGATGTAACCAAATGAAATACCAAAACAGAAGAACCAAAAACAATATGAAGGTTTCAACGAGAGTAAGTCAGTGACTTGGATAGTGTGTAAACGAAGTGGAAGAGCACGAGTAATATTATTTTAGAGTGAATGTAGTAAGATACAGAGAGAGAAAGAGAGGGGGGGAAATGGAGATGGAGATGGAATATGTGCATTTTCAAACACAGATATGAGTACGGATTTCATGAAAAAAAGAGGTTATGATATAGGGATAATCAGGGAAAGACGTGGTGCAGCGCATAGGGAAAATAGAGTCGCTACGTTATGCGCAGAAATAAACAGTAGGAGAAAATAAGGAAAGTAAATAAAAAACAAAAACATCAGTGACGCAAGGCGCAGGAAGAAATGATACCGGAGGAGGTTGTGATCCATATTTTACACAAAATTAGATAGATGTTACTGCTAAGATAATTGCAAGTGTAGTTTTTTTCTGGTGGTGGATCAAATGTTATGAATTATATACTGGGCACGGCAGCTCATAAAGTGCATGTGGGAATTTTGGAACAGCTAGTGAAAAATAGGGCTAGCTTTCAGGGACAACGGGAATGGGTGGGTGAGTGATTGTGCTGTGATATAGATATGATGATAACACAATAATGGCAAAATATTTATGTAATGGAGCTGGGCGATGTAATGTAGTAACTTTCGAGCCTGTGTGTCTTTTCAACTAAGTAAAGGCTGACAAAACAGAACGAATCATGGAGGCAGCGGTCTGACTGCCAGTGCCGGAATCAACCGGATGGCACCCCTTTAATATACCAATGTTTTGAATACATGTGGCCAACTGCTGGGCACCCTACATATCTAACACAAAACACGATGCTTTCTTCATTGAGTGAATAGGAAGAAACAGTGACAAACTGTGAAAAAGACGACTGTAAGAAATCGGTAAGGAATTATTGCGTTGCTATTAGAATCAGCAATGACGAACGCCAAACGCGCCTTCATAAGATTCAAGACACTGTTTCTTTTAACCGCAGCCAACCTGTTCACAGCGGAAGCTAACACAGCTGCAGGCGACAATACAGCTCAGTACAAAGCGATCTGTATGCTAGTCAACTTAGCGACTAAGTGCACAAAAGGCGGCCAAGAGGCCACCACAAAAACCGACACAGCGCTAGTTGTGGGTGCGCTAAACATTAGTCTAGCGGGAAGTGACTTTCAACAAGCAATTGACACGGAGAAGGAATGGGCGACATTGCCACAGGCCAATAAAAATAAGTTAGGCGGCAGCGAAGAAGACTGGCAGTTCTGGAAAGAGTCGAAGAAACAGCTCAAACACCATCAAACCTGGATTAAAACATTCACCGCACAACCTAACACTGCGGCACAACGACTGGCAACGGCAGAAATGGCAAAACGGGCAAAAAAGCTGTACGCACAAGCACAAACCGCGGAACAAACTCCAGCTCCGACCGCTGCACAGCTATGCAAAGATTCGCTATACGGCCATGGCGCAGCAAACTCTGACGGTCTCAAATCGGGAAGTGCCACTCGCGAAAACGTATGCAGCGAAGAAGCGGCAGGCACAAACAACAAAGCAGGCACGGCGCTTTTCTGGGATCTGCTCTGCCTTTGCGGAGCCAGCAACGCACACGGGAACACGAAACAGGCGTGTGGAAAGGGGCTTGAAGGTAGCGAAACCAGCACAGACTGGACACCAAACAGCAACGACAAAGCAGCAGGCGACCCTTTAATAGAACACTGCGCCAAATTCGGAGGTGCCGGCCACCTCACCGATGTAACACTGAAATCGGCCTGGGCAGCGCTACAGACTCAAATCAAAGCAGAAAGCAGCACAAATGCCGGTAAAGCACTAGTGCTCGGCGTGGTTGACAGCACCGTAGGCGGCGGCTTCGCAGGATGCACCGGCAACAAGGTCACAAATGGAGGCCAATGTGTGCAATATAAGCCAAAGCACTTTGCCAACGGCGAAACGACAATACCAATGGCTATCAGCACTGCGATGCGCTGCTGAAAAAGTAAAGAGCGACGAAGATAATGCAAAAAAAGCACAGCAAGTCGAAAAAGAACTACAACTACTAAATGACACAGTCATAGCAATTCTTGTAGGAGAAAAAACAACAGCAACAGCAGCCCCAGTAGAGGAGAGTGCTTCAAAAAAACAGCAAGAAGAAGCCGAAAAAGAGTGCAATAAGGTAGTCAAACAAACAGATTGCACTTCCCCATGCAACTGGAACGGCGAAGCAAAAGATGACAAGAAAAAGTGCACATTGAGCAAGGAACAAAAAGAAGCAATAGAATAAGTAAGAAAAGAAACAGGAGAGCCAACTTCCCAATTTAAAGGACTAGATACGAAGAAATGTGAAAGAGTCTAAGTAACTGCGGTTCCAGCAAAAAATCTGTTTGCGGTTGGATTGAAGAAAAATTAAAACGTTCCAGATTTCTTCTAAATAAGAAAATTTCTCCGATAGATCTTACTTTATACGTCTGATACCACTCTAGCATACAAAGGATTTTTGATCAATTTTATGGAAATTATGAAAATCACCTATTTTGGACGAATTAACGAAATTTATTAAAATTTGATATATTTTAATACTTTTGCAAACCCTTACAAAATGCGAAAACTTTCAATATAATATAATCTAAAAAATATTAAATTTAAGTGTAGAAGTTACATATGGGTGTAAATTAGTATGGTGATAGGGTATAAGTATAAATGCTAATCTATTTTGGTTCATTTTTTAATTTGTTTTATTTTATGCGTATTAGATAGGGTTATATTAGTGAGGGCTCTAATAGTAAGTATAAATGTAGAAAACTGTGTAAGTATGTATATTCTAATATTATAATAAGAGCAGCAATAATAACAGTGATAAAGATAATAACAATGATAATAATAGGAGAGTATTGCTATTTTGTATATGATAATATTATAAGTATGGTTGTGATAACGGAATAAGTGCCAAAAATAGAAGCAATTAACACAATAGAAAACGATAATGGAGGTAAGTTAGCGAATTGGAATGAGTAAATAAGTTTTATAGTGAGTGAAGGAGATAGAGAAAAGGAGATGGAGTATGCGCAGTTTCATAAACAAAAATTTCTGTGGTAATTATCATACAGGGGGATGTTGGAGAAGATGTAATTATGAAGTTAAAGAGTCTGATGTAAGGTGATGGTGAAGTCGCCACGAAACAGCGGGAGCAGCAAAAGGTGGTGAAAAAAGAAGAAAGAAAATACAGAATGAAACAAATGGAAGCGGAACTGTGTAGCGCATTATAAAATGGTATATCACGAAAAAATGATGCCCATATTTGAAACAAAAATCGTTAGATGCTATTGCAGAGATGACGGTTTACAACCGCAGTTTTAAACGTGATTGTGGGTCTTAATGTGCAGCGTTAAATGCTCTAACAAGGGATTCATAGAATGTGTGTTAATTGGAAGGAAAAGGAATACAAGACCACAGAGCAAAGGGGAAAAGAGGGTGGTTACGGTAGGAATTTTGGTCAGTTGTTGAGAGAATGAGGATAGTGACAAAACGAGACGATAAACTAGTTTGTTCAACCCAAAACCGTGTATGGAAGAGAAGCTGTTACATATCATTTTTTTTTACGTACTCAAACTCAAAGTACCAAAAGTTCAGCTGTTTTATATCCGGAAAAAGACGCTGTGTTTTAAAGTATTAAACAAACAAACTTAGAGAAAGGTAGAAACTCTTGCTTAAAACTGACCTTGAACTTTCTATCAGTCTACGCACAACCGAAAAGACCAACCGCCATGAGCGACAGATTCCTTCACTTAGTTATTCTAGTAACAATGCACATCACAAAGAAACGGGCCGCGGTAGCAGCAAGAGATAATGCCGAAATTTTCTTACAATTATGCGAATTAATGGCACTAGCAGACGGCCCATTGACGCTCCCCACTTTTGCGTCAGATTCTTCGGCAGAATACGACGAAACCCAGAGACTCAACACATATACAGCCGATACCAAGTGGTTAAAGATGTTCGTAGAGGACGCCAACAAGAAACCCTACCACAGAACAAAACCACAAACAATTTCTGGCCACGACGATTGGGATAAATATTGGACACACTGGATAAAAGCAGTAACCGAAGTGCACGAAGGGACGAACATGGAAGACATTAAAAACCTTAAAACCAGAAGCATGCCGAAAGCCCAACTTCTAGCATTCCAAACGGAAGTACGCAAAGCAGCCGAAACAGCGTTTCAGCTCAAAACAACCAGAGATAACCTAGTGTCCCAAATAAACCAATTTACCGAAGAAGTAATAAAAAAACCTGAACTTAGCTTCTCACGGCACACCAACGCAGGGCAAACAAACAGCAGCAGAAAACACGGCTTTCGGCACCGGGGGCACCAACTTCGGTCACGGCTGCCGCGGAGATGCTGCTTCGCTCAGGGTAAAAACAGTTGCCGCTCCAATCGCCTGTGTCTGCGCCCGCGGATCAAGTTCAGGTGCAGATCAACTATGAGGAAAAAATGTGAAGATAAGCACCCAATGTTCCAACGACAACACGGTAGAAACAGACAATAATCTGCAAGAGCCCCCCAAATACTGCCATAGCCGTCCTCCTCTACAGCTAACAAGGTCAAAGCTTCAAGCGCGGCTGCAAGCCATCGAACGACTGCTGCGGGTCCACACGCCGAAGCCACTGCTGCGAGCCAGTGACGGTGACAGCTGCGACGGCACAACCAGTGGCGGAGTATGTTTCAGCGTCAAAAACGTCGCCAGCGAAGGAAAAGAAGTGAGCACCGGAATACGTGTAGCGTATAACAGTAGGTATGAGTGTGGAGTTAAATTATAATACAAAAACAATTGATCAGTGCCGAATATAAGTTGCAAAAACTGAGCATATACTCTTTAACAAATATATATCATAACAAAATCAAGAATTTACTTATATATTTGAGAAAATGTTCATTAATAAAGAATCTTTGAACCGCAACCAAGTAGTTTAATCAAGTTTTTAAAGTTTTTTCTTTTATCACCCTCCAATTTTTTAAATATATAAGGTAATGAAATTTTATATCTTGAAAATTTCATTATCACGATTGTATTCACATTTAGTGTTTTTATGCTCAAAGCTCTTCAAGATAACGAAATGAATAACGTAAACAATGTGTCAGTGAATTATACTAAAAAGCCTATAGTGTTTGTGTTTGTCGTTCAAACTCATGCAACTCAAGGATGGTGTAGGCTCATATTGAGTGACAAACTAAGCCATGTTGAAATTATTACAATTGCTATGGGAGGTTTGTATAGTCATGTAAAAAGACCTAGATGGGTTATGGAATATTGATAAAGGCATGATGAAAATAATGAGGATTTTTTAAAAACTGTGGGTGGGTATGATGTTATTGTTGCTGATCAACAAAAGCATGAAACTTCTGTGGGATATTTTATACAAAATGGTGCAACTAATAAAAAGAAGTTTAGTGAAAAGCATGTTCACAAATATCATGTGCTGTGTTGTTATTTGTTTTTTAATGTGGGCTACAGAAACGAAGAGGATAAATATTTACCTCATTTGCTAAAATCATCTCCTAGTGGCAAACCCTATCTTAAGGGTGGTGGTGTGATAGCACAAGTGTAGGCATTTAAAATTTTTGAATTTGCGTATGAGAAATCGCTTGCAGTAAATAACGAGTGAATGGTTGTGTGATCAAAGCATTTACAAGCCCTTACCGATTTGAACTGCTTTGCAGAAAAAAGCTGTTTTACAGGGTTTTTTGAGTAAGAGAATGATTGAACTGAATTATGAAGAGATATGTTTTGCTATTTCAAATAATGGTGATTTTAGAGAGGATCCATTTATTCATTCAATTAACAGAGCAAGCATTTGCGTGTGAGGAGAGGGAAAAATTAATTTTGAAAAATCTCAGTTGGTATGTGGAGTTTAAGGGAAGAAAACTTACCGCTGACGAGTTGGGAGAAATTCAATGTTACACAATAGATGGGGGTAAGTCGTAATTTGAATATTGCGGTATTGGTGGTGATGATTTTAAAGGAGAGGATTGGTTTAAGCCTGAGAAACTGTAAAAATCACCACAAAAAACCGCTCACAAACTGAGACCCTAGCAGATCGCATCCCAGTCTTTTCCCCTTACTAAATGGTGGCGTAGCCCAACTTCCTGCGGTGTAACGTCACAAACGCTCGTTTTAAATCCAACAAACATTGCTAGGACAATAGCAACGCGTAATAGCAACATAATGATTAATAAAAAATGTTACTAACGTTTGCTGCGACGGTGGTACTAATAAGGCGACCGGTGCGATCTATAAACGCAGGGGACAACGGAAACCTTTTTCTAGATCTCTGTGCACCAGTCGCATTACCGTCAAGCAAAACCCCGGAGTTAGCCTCAAAAGGCACAGCAGACGCTGACTTTCAGGAGATACTCAAACTGAATGCAACACTAAGTGACGACACATGGCGGAAGAAGTTTGAAAAACCACACGAGGGTCAGGAGAGGCCCAAATATAGCAACAAGGGGGAAAATGTCGATGAAATACGGAAACTGCGATGGGACGGTTGGACTAAAGCGGAAGATGAGCTTGACAAGGAAAAAGAAAGCAAGACAATGATAAAGAAGGCAGCCATTGATGGAATCAGCGAACATGAGAAGGGACAGCTATCGGCGCTGCTCCAGCCAATTGCAGAAGAAGACGCAGCCGCAATACTGCAGCTAACATCGGGAGCATCTGCAGACTCTAAACTGACCGAAAATGCAGTAAAAAAACTGCTAGAAGCGGCTTACAGCCAAGGGGTTACGCAACTGTCGGAGCTAACGCTTGACAACCTAAAAGCGAACAACGGAAACCCTGGCACGAGAACACTTCTTTGCGTGGCAGACACCCCGGAGACAACCAAGGCTAAAACGTTAGCAGCGCTGCTTTATTGCTTATGAGCAGCAGAAAGTACAGACGGCAGCGGCAATTTCAAAGAATGCGCGGATGACATACCCGCGGCGCAGAGCACGCACGCCGACCTCGCCAATGCCGACACAGATACTACAGCCATAATCAGTAAATGTCCAGACAGCCCTTTGACGGAAATTACTGCCAGCGAGATTCTGACTAGCCTAGCGGCATTTTTAGGACGAGGCACACCCAAACAAGGCAAAATCATATTCTGCCAGCTGGCTAGCCAAGGATGTGCCGGACAATCGAACTCAGGGCTGTGCATTGTCTACAAGACGACCGCCAAAAGCGACACGGTAGTCTTGACAAAAGCAGCATGGCGAACAAAGCTGCTAGAAGCAGTCGAACTAATCGCCGAGCAAAAAAGGAGAAATGCTGAAATAACGAAGACAACAAGCAGGCTGGCGGATCTGAGAGAACAAGCGTTCAACCTACAACTGCAGCTCCAGCTGCATAAGAAAATTTAACAGGCCTTCAGCCGACTTACACCGAAAGTTCAAGCAATCGCCAGCACTGCCAAACCACAGCAAAAAGAGGAAGAATGCGAAGCGATAACAAAAGCGGCGCCATGCAAAACAAAGCGGCCAGCCTGCGAATGCAAAGGCAAAAATGACGAGGATCGAGAACACTGCAAATTGAATACGACACATGTAGAAAAACAAGCAAAAGAAGCAGGGCCAGGAGGAAATGAGGAGACAAAAACAACAGATAAGTGTGGTGCGGCTAAAACTCCTGAAGAATGTGCTGCAGTCAAAGGTGAAATTCCAAAATATAAAAAAAATGTTTGCGGTTGGATTGAAGGCAAGTGGAATGATTCGAGTTTCCTTGTCAAAAAAATTCTCTTATTGCTTCTTTTGTGAGTTTGCTGTTTTAAATTTTCCCCCATCAATTTTTCTTGCTGAAATTTTGATATATTTTAACACGTAAGTTACCCTGAAAATAATTAATTTTTCGTTCTGCCTAAGCGTGTAATCTTTTTGATGATGGCTAAAACTTTTCTCCTTTTTTTATTTTTAGGTTTCAGGTTCTTTTCAAAAAGGTTTTGGCATTTTAGAATTTAATTTTTTTTGTTGATTTTTTGTCCACCAACCCAAGCGCCGTAAACACAAAGAAGGCAGGAGAATAGATAGGAAGGAGAGAGAGAGAGGGCTAGGGTTATGACTTTTTATTTTTATTTTGGTTTTTTTTACTAGCAGTGAAGCATCACGACATGAGCTTTTTCCTTTAGGTGTGAACTGGCTCTTTTTTTTTGACGCGTGATATGACCCTTATTTACCCAGAAGACATATTTACCTTCATATTTTCCCCCTCCACCTTCGCATCGATTTGTTAAGCTTTTGCTCATTATGCTCTTGTGAATTTCAACTTTACTTTTTGCGGTGCGCGCGGCTTCAAAATTATTACTATTACTATTTTATACTGGCGTGTGGCGATTTCACTGTGCGAAACAATTTGCTTTCAAAGAGGAAATTAAGAGATCTAATAATATTTTGTGGATAGCGATTAGCACGATCAGCAGCTAAGCAGTAGTTGCTCAATCAGGCGCCACCACGTCAGCGGCTGAAATCACTCAGCTGCCGGGGTCGCGTTTTTAACCTCAAAGTAGGCGATGGCAAAAAGTGCACCTTGAGTGAGGAAGGCAGCGGAACAAGCAAACCAAGCAGGAGAGAATGATGGGAAAAATAAGAATGGCAAGACATGTGCCGATTTTAAGACAAAGACGGAATGTAAGGCGGCTGACGGTTCAAAAACAATCTGGAAAGAACAAATTTTGTGGGTGGATAAGAGAGGATGCCAGTGGAGGTGATAAGAGTTTCAAATGCCACTCTTCCAGTTTTATCGTCAATAAGAAATTTATTCTGATGGCTGTTGCGTTAATGATGTTTGTGGAATTTTAATTGTATTACTTAATTTTATGAACTTTATGATATTTCGCTATTTTGAAAGAATTTTCTATTTTTAGAGATTTCGAAAACTTTAAACACTCTTTCACGTAAATGTTCAGATTAGTAAATTTTTTAGCGTTAATGTGCTCTTTCGATATCTGTTAGTACAGTGATAGGGTATGAAAAATAATTGGTAGTCTAATTTTTGTATATTTTGTTTACTTTGTGGACATTATTTAAAATTATAATAGCATTGCAATAATAATAGAAGCGTATTGTGAATGTGTTTATTCATCATATAATAAAAGTGGTGTTGAAGTTAGAAGGGAATAACTAAAATCAAGCACTTATGACAATAGCAGTAGTTCACTGTATGTAAATGAGATGGAGTGATTGACGGCATAAGTAAAATTATTGAGAAAAATACAAACAACAGATAGGTGGAGATGGAATGTACTCAGTTTCATACACTAAGATGATAATGGTCATCATTAAACACAAGGAAGAGGCATATTCGAGTGTGCATTCTAGTTGTCTTCGCAACGTTATCCGGAGCGATAACAGTAGCAGTGAAGGAAAGGAAGAGAAAAGGAAATTTAGAGTAATAGAAAGGATTTCGTTTCATCACACAACAAAAGAAATGATGCAAGAGGATGTAGCGATGCTTCGAGCATCACTACAAATGGATAAATGAAAAGGGAGGTGAACCGAAACGACAATGATATGGTTAATTGATATAACTATGAATATCAATCAAAAGAAGCAACACAAAGGGATTGTATAACTATAAAATAATGACAAACTCTTTTTCTTATAAGATATATTAAATATTCCAACATTTGCGACCGTGGCTATAATGTTATCGAGAGAATTTGTTTAAAACTAGGAGTACTAATATGTTATAGGTTATTGTGATATAAGAGTTGACACACGGAAACTGTTTAAAATAGTGCATGCATGAACCATCGGACACGCTTCATTATGTAGAGGGACTTGGCTCTGCAACTCCACTAATTCCATACTAACATAGAGGCAAAACATGAACTGCACTAAAGGAGAGTACAAATTTCATAAAACTTTTTTGCTATTCAACAGTCAGCCCAGCGCATCAAGCAAAAATAAGAAGAGCATAAAATTATAATTGACACAAAGGTTACCGCCGCTGAGTAACAGGCGCTGTAAAATAATCCAGGCTATAAAGGGTATCCAAAATAGGAATAATGCCACTAGTAAGCGGTGGCGCTGTGTTGTTATTGGCAGCACATATGGATGGCGGAATTTGACGCGCATTAGAATCACAGGCCAAGAAAAAAGTGATGTTTGCGATATGTAGAGGCTTTTAATGACTTCTGTTGGCAGTAGGAGCGTGGAGAATGTGGAGAATAATTGTGAATTTTATAGGTAAAATGCTGTATCCGTTAGAGTATTGTAAATGCCCATGAATTAAAAATTGAAAGGTAAACGCCAATCTCAACTATCTTCAGTTTTTGTAATGAAAATCACCGAACTGTTTCATGTAATAAACATTGGTGCGAACAAGCCAATCGCTCACAAGCTTTGATTCTTTATTCTATTACGTCTTTAGCCGAGGCTATCCAGCTTGAAAAACTACCAATGACGCTGCTCAACACAAAGCAGTATCTTCAATTACTAGCAGATGTAGCAATAGCCATCGCAATAGCTCATACCAAAGTGACTGACAGCGCCGACCAGACAACTATATCACAGCCGTGCCATGAGCATAAATATCTGGAGCATGTAATAGGAAATTATGAAACCACAATCAGAGCAGCGAAGAGCAGGGAAACTAAATTACAGCGTGACATAAAATTGCATACGCTCGCGGCCTGTAAAACAAAAGAAGAAAAGGCTAAAAATCAACATCACGCGATAGAAGCACTCACAACAATTCGACTTGCAAGGCAAATACAATCAATTAAGGAGTACGGTCAGCAGCTGCGGGACAAAATTGCCACACTAAGGTGCCGGCTAGGGCAGCTATAGGTGCTGCTTGCAAAAAATCTAAAAGTGGCAATGGCTGGAGCAACTACAAAAAGGTCTAATACCAACGGCAACGAAGCAATAGCATCGAGCCGCAGCTGCACGATAACCGCGGATGCCGCCCCTGACACAACCGAACTTTGAAAACAGGAACGCTCCGTCGATGCGACGCTAAAATAGGGCACTCTAGCGCTAAAAGGCACTAAAACCATAAAAACCACGCCCGACGCCGCCTTCAGCATAAAACAACAGCAGGTGAAAGTTATCGCGATAGGGAAAATGAGTTCAATGCAGGCGTCAACATCAGATAAAAAAGGTTGCGGACAATCTGGGTCAGCAGGAACAGCGAGAGCTATAAGCGCCGGCGTGGCCCTCGGTACTTTCAATCAAGCAAACACAGCCCTCAACACCGAAAAGGCCTACATCAAAGGTGACAGTGGCGCCGCTGGCTGCACAAAAGACTCAGACGCCAAACTGTCAAGATTGATCGGCCACAAAAGCGAATACATACACTATGCACAACAAGGGTGATAAGTATTAAAATCCAAACGCTACTACGAGAACAGACACTGGACGATCTTTCAGGCGGTGCAGACATGCAAGCTATAGCGTTGGGAGTGCTAAAAGGAAAACCTGAAAAAGGTGTCAACACAGCAGCCGCAGCAGCGGCGGTAAAAGACTTACTTGGGATGGGTACGAAAAAAGTTCATACTCAGTTTACCGAACCAATAAAAAACCAAAAACTTGACTACGACCCCGCAGACAACAACGGTGGTAAAACGCTCGAAGACCTGGCAAACAACGACGCGTATGGGGCAGTACTTGCCGTTTGCTTACAAGAGAACGGCACTGGACAAAGAAAAGATCCAGGCGCAAACTGAGAAACAACCCCCAAACCAGGCGCCGAACCATAAACAACTAACTACGATGGAATAACTGACAAAAATCAATGCAACGAAAAGGATGGATGTGGATTCAAAGACGGGAAGTTCCAGCTCAAAAATGGCGTGAAAGTAGGGAGTAATGAAAAAGCAAACACCACAGGAAGAAATTCCGTTCTAATAAAAAAAGGCACCTCTTTTGGTTGAATGTTTGCCCCTGTAATTAAATTTATCAAAGGATTTTTCTGAAATTTACGAAATTTGTAAAGAATTGCTATATTTGCTATATTTTATATTTTTTAACATTTTTTTTTGTAAAGTTTGCAAATTTTAAAAATCTGGAAAAAGTTTAAGCTTTATTAAAATGTGTATGACTATAAAATATATGAGCAAAATCGTAGGGTAGAAGAGTTTGAAAAACGGGTGCTATGCGAATTTTAAATATTTTTTGTACGATATTAGTTAAGGATATAATACGGTTAGGGTTACAATAATAGCTACAACTATATTGATATTGATAGGAAAGTGTAGTGAGTGTGTATATACAAATATTATAATAAGGGCTGTGATAAGCACTAAATACACCCGAAAACCACAAGATCTAAAACCAATATCAAGAATACCATGTGAGTAAGAGAGTGACAAAGAGCGAGTAAAATAAAGCAAGAAGATTATTGAAAGAAAATTCACAGAGGACAATAGATTTATTGCGCTTTCAACCATAGCAGCACAGAAGGATTTTCAGACGCAGCAACATGCAGCACTCCTTCCTTGAGAGAACCAAAGCAATGGAAAGACAGATGTAGCTACTATGTTGTACGCAGCGGCAAACAAAAGGAGGCCACTGACTACAATGCAAGCAAAAGATGGCAAAACCGTGAACAGAATCAGCAAGTACTGCTGGAATCCAACAAAAAAATTTATACAGATAATTTAAAATTATTATTCTCCCAACTTAATAGCTCAATGCCAACAGATTGAGCACATTTAAAGAATGTATAGATCACATAAGAATGCACAACACCGCGGTATTGATATGGGAAAACAAATGAACTCTACAAGAAATAGTGTATTCAGGACAGCCATTGGTGAATAACATATGAAGACTGATACTTAACCTGAAATACACTGGGTAGCCTCGATGCCATGCGCACGACAAAGCGTCTGCGCCATAATTTCATTATGGATGAATCTACAAAACAGGAGTTGGGCACCATACCCAGCATGTGGGGGCCATAAATAATAGATATATGTATATATATATATATATATAGGCCGATATATATATATCATAAGTAAAAAATGCAAACTTGTTAAACAATAAAACTTGAATCATGCTGCAACTAACTTCCTCTCTTTTGTTTTATACAATGATATTATAAGATATTTAAAGTTTTCATTAGTACGAAAACAGGAAGTTATAAACCATATGGGAGGTATCTATGCAAAAGTGAGTTGTTTATCTTTTATTTCTATGGTAATTATTTTATATGTGTACTATACAGTTTGTTTAGTGAGGGTGAATCCATTTCACTGGAGATTGTTGAAGATGAGTATATGAGATTTGTTTCGCAGGATGTTATGAGTATTTGGAAAACTGAAGATTATTTTGTTGTATCTGGAATATCTTCCATAGATAATGATGAAAGATTCAGAAGAAGGAATCTACAGAGGGAAACTTGTTAGAGTTACCATGAATTGGCACGTAAGTCAAATAATTTTAGTGGGAAGTTGCTTATAGTATATGCTCATTCCCCTCATACAAATAATAATTGCGAGCTCAGAGAAATTGTTGAAGGAGATGCAGAGTTATACCAGGATATTATAATTTTACCTGTTTGTGATGTGAATCCAACAGCAAATAAAAAAGTTGGAGGGTTGAGGAATTGGGGCTGGGAATAAGATCTCACGATGAGTAGAAAAACATATTTGTGATTCAAATTTGCAGTTTATACATTCAAGTCAGCTAATCCCTATATAATGAAAGCAGATGATGATATATTTATGAGGGTGCCAATGTATTTGCAATACCTTGAAATATTACCACAAGAGAAATTGAATATGGGGAGAGCTGTTGGTTATTATAAAGAATTTAGTAATGAAATTACATGGCATACCATTGGTTATGCGTTCACACTATACAGGGATGTGGTGAAGGAAATAGTTGATTATAAACCTTTGAAAAAATTAGTAAAGTTAACGATTAAATTCAGAAATTTGGAAACATATATGGATTTTAGAGCACTCAATGAAGATATTATTGTTGGAGAAGTTATAAAGAATAAACTTAAAATTGAGGACTTTTTGACGGTCGATATGAAAGATTGTC
The DNA here is from genome assembly GCF_000002445.2 of Trypanosoma brucei brucei TREU927. Classification (NCBI taxonomy): domain Eukaryota; phylum Euglenozoa; class Kinetoplastea; order Trypanosomatida; family Trypanosomatidae; genus Trypanosoma; species Trypanosoma brucei. The sequence goes on along the minus strand of NC_007282.1, from coordinate 2,707,387 downwards.
ATTTTGTGATGCATGTGAAAAGGCCACTCGAGAAATTTGTAGAAGAAAATCCTAACCTTATTGTTTTGCACCACGTAAACGCATATGGATACATTCCGTTGAGAAGCCAACTAAAAGAAAAAATAAGGCTGCCTGCCTACCATTCAAACTTGAAATAGTCGACAGCACATGGGCAGACTTTAGATGCCACAAATTGTAGTAAACTAAGAAGTAAAAGCACAAACGCTTAAAGAGAACGACCATCCAAAACGTTCAATTTATCCTATGGTGTCCCTAAAACTCCTATTTACAAACCAAGACGAAAGCGACCGAACTTAACTCAACATTTCTGCTGAAGAAAATAACAACAGAGGACGGACAAAAAAACGAAATACACCGATTTATTCCCCCTTTTCCAGCTAAAGAAGCAAGACCATGCTAGCTATTAAAAGGCCTTTCTTTATCTGCTTGTCCTTAATAACGCTGCTTGGATCAGCAGCAGATGCGGCAACAAGCGCTGGAGAAAATACCGTCGAATATCGCGCGCTATGCCACCTCATACAACTAGCCAAACAAGCACCGCCAGCCGTCATTGAAGTAGCGTCTGCCGCAGCTGACTTGGCAGAAATCAAAAAACTGAACATGACGTGCAGACCAGCAATGGAAAGACAAATTCAAAGAAGCTGTAGAAGGAGCGGCCTGGGAAGACGTCCAAGCGCAGTACGAAAGTAAAGATTACAAGACCCACTGGGCAAGCGGATGGGAGGCGTGGCGGACAGCAAAGAAAGGCATTATAGATAACGACGCCAACAAACAATGGCTTAAAGATAACCAGCCGCCCACAGGAGCACAAGGAGCACTCTTATGCAGACTGGAAATTAAGCCGCTGGGTGACGCTGCGCTTTTCCACTACAACCTATACGCAACAGCGTATAGTTCGGTGGCTCAAACTCGGTCCATAAAGGCAAGGAACTACCTTCTAGGAGCCTTGTACGGAGCAGAAGCCAAAGAGGCAGATGGCTCAAGGCCCAAACGTCAAGTTCTAGCCGCAGCAGACAGGGATGGCACCGCATGCAAAACCAAAAATGCGGGCAAATCACTAGAAAAAGACCTGGCCTGTCTTTGCCTCGGCTCAGCCGTCACGGAAACCGTAGTCTGCACACACGCGCAATTAAGTAACTACTGGGCCAGTGGCAACGGACCGGACGGCGGACTACAAGCCTTGCTCGCGAAATGCGCTGAGGTCAACCCAGGACCGGTCACGCCGACCAGCCTACGAACCGCAAGCAGCAATCTAATAAACCTGATCGGACGCCACACAACCGCCGCAGGCGGCACATCGAGCCTAGGCAAAGACACGGACACAAATTGCGACGGCGCTGCGGACAAAATGTGCGTTGACTACTCGACGTACTTCACACGCACATCCACGGCGGCAGGCAAGCAGATACCATGGTTGGTCCAAGTTTAAGCTGCGATTACTGAGCTCAGGGAAAGAGACAAAGATGTCGAAAAATGGCAAAGGAAGCAGCTATTCTAAGCCAATTTCTCGTGCGGGCGAGAAGCGCACAAACCCTGGGCCAATTTACTGGCGAGCCACTCGAAAACCAACCCAAAAGTGCTTTGTCGGAAGCCAAGAAATCAGCAACCTGCGATGGCCATAAAGCAAACAAAACATGCACAGAAAATTGTTGCAAATGGAAAGGAACAACGGAAAAAGATGGAAAGTGCACAGTAGATAAAAGTAAAGGTACAGCTCAGACCAATACAGGAGGAGATGGAGAGCAAACTTCAAAATGTAAAGGCATAGAAAGCAAAGAGAAATATGAGGCAGTGCAAGAAACAGCTCCCCATGGAAAAAAATCTGTTTGCGGATGGATCACTTATAAGGATGGTAAAGGAACACTTGAAAAACCTTACTGCCGTGATTCCAGTTTTCTCCTCAACAAAAAATTGGCTCTAATTATTTCTGCTTTTGTGGCCTTGCTTTTCTAAACAAATTTCTCCCCTCAATTTACCTTTGCTGAAATTTTATATATTATAACACGTAAGTTCACCGGAAATTGTGTGTTTTTATAAAAAATCTGACTGCATGTGTGATTCTGTAAATTTTTTCTTCTGATGAGTAAAAATTCCCCTTTTTATTGTTGATTTTTTTGTGCATAAATCTGCGTAAGACGAGAGGAGAAAAGAAGAAAGGAGGTTAGGAAAGTTAGGTATGGAGGCTAGGGAGGGTTATCCGGGCTCAGTTTATGGATAGGCTTAGGCTTAGGATTAGGGTTATTCAGGTTAGGGTTATTTCTCCTCTTATCAGTTGTTTTTTTATTGCCCGATTATCCCTTTATTATAATTTTTTGTTTTTTTTTAATTAATGCAACGGCTTTTTTTACGATGACACTAACCCTTATTCGCACCTCAGCCGTGAGGCGCCACTTAATTTATTTAGTTTATCATCTTTTTCGTTTTCAACACTATTTTTAAAACTTTTTAATGATTTTAATTTTTTTTTCATTCCTTTTGGGCCTCGATATTTTTGTTTTGGCGGCCACTGTAATCTTTTGATTGGTCAGCGGCACGAGCCTCGCAGGTTATCGAGCTAGCCTCTTGCGGGTTAGGGTTATAATTTTTAATTTTTTTGTTTTTTACTGGTGGTGAAGCGTTGCAACTTTAGCTTTTTTTTAGTTATGCAGCAGCTCTTTTTTACGTGAACCCTAACCCTTATTTACAGTGCAGAAATATTTGCTTAAATTTGAAGAACCAAACTCGCTAGCGATTTGTCATAATTACACTTTTCACACTTTTGAGAGTTTCAGCTCTGCTTCTTGTGATAGAAACGGAACCAAATTTCTTTTCTTTTTCTCTTAAAAAACGGCAGCGTGCCGCCTATGGCTTTTCCCGATCCTGTTTGCTTTTAACGGATAAATAATCTAAAAAGAGAGTTATTTGGAAGTAGGAAATTATTATGAGGAGCTGCTAAGGAGGGACTGACCGATCTGTCGCTGGCAGAATATGCCAAAAAGCGAGCAGATGCCAGGGATGCGTTTTTAACAAGGATAGCGAAGAAGGCAAAAAGTGCATATTGAACAAGGATGTGAAAGAAAAACTAGAAAAAGCAAACCAAGAAGCAAGAGGAAAAGATAGTAAACCTCACTGCAGCAAACTCACCACACAACAGGAATGTAAGGCATTAAACAGGGATTGCAAAAAGCATTGTGGATAGAGAAATGGGAAATATAACGAGGATAAAAAGGACAAAGTTAAATGCCGTGTTTTTAATTTTACTGTAAATAAGCAAATTGCTCTGATGGTTGCTTCTTTGCGGCATTGCTTCTTTAAGTTTTTTTAGGTTTTTGTTTACTTTTAACAAGACTATGAAATTTCCTAGCCTGAGAGACTTTTTAAAATTTTGTGAACTTTTTCTAAATTTTAATAATTATGACACATTTTAATTAAAATGTGAAAATTGTTAAAAATTTGAAACAATAAAAATTAAGAATGTTAGTAAAACGTATATTAAAAGGATATGACGAAGCAAATGAGTGCGGAAATTGTTTGTAAAAAGTTCACTATTTTCCTTATTTTATTTATTTTGTTTACTTTGTTTACTTTATTGATATTAGTAATAGAGTAACAAAATAATGATAATAATGATAGGTGAGTATTGTGAGTGTATGTTGTTTTTTTTGCAAATTATGGCGAAAAAATATCACAAAAAATAGAAAAACTTCCAACAATGGTAATGTTTAATGAGATTAAGTGAATGAGAAAGAATAGAGAAGATGGATCATATATTTATTTTTAATAAAAGCCCAGGCAGAGGCTGAATTATGCGGACTTTCAAACACAGAAATGGAGCAAGAACTATCGTATCAATAAATAATGAGGTAGGAATCATAAAGAGACGGAGTACAGTGACCAACTAAGGTAGCTCCTACGTTCTGCGCTACGATAGAGACAGGAGATACTCCTCACTAAACTCCAAATGTAAACCAGCGAGAAAACAATAAAATCCGACAATTAGAGCTCTAAAAAAGCTTTGTACAGTAAAGAAATTTTCAATTGATGTTTCGACACCTCTATTTACACAATGGCAAACTGTTTATTCCATTCAAGAAACGGATAATTCATATAAATATTCACACTGACGTGGTATTGATAGAAAACATAAGCCAACTTCAAAGCAAAATAATGAGTCAAAGAACACAATTTTCTAACATGGCACTGAAGATACCGATGGAAAAACAGGTTAACACAGCGGAAATGCTCAAATCCACTTGGAATAAAGAAGCATCAGAGTTATATCATTGTTGAAGATGCATCCACACACCAGTAGTTAGAAAACACTAGTAGCACACGGTGAAATATATTTTTAGTGTTATATATTTAGATATACAACGACATGAATTAAAATTTAATGTTGTGATTTATGGACTAAATTTCTTTTTTTGCTCACAAACATCATCAACAGACGTCAGAAGCTAGCACAGAGTAGATAAACATCTCTTAGCAAAAAAATTATCAACTCCTTATTTGACAAGAAGCCTAGACGCGAGAAACACTAGGGTCGCAGCAAAGCCGTCTCTAACGAAAACATCCCCGACAGCCACTTCAAATGCATGCAACCAAAAAAACCCCGGTTGCTTTTTTGGCGACACACAAAATAAGCGGCCTCGTGGAGCGGCACTCCACAATCAACGTCAGTCACACAATTGGGGCGATTCTAGCAATGCTAAGCACAGCTCTCATCGTATACAACACCTGCGCCGCACTACCGAAGAAAGGCTCAAGTTTCAACACCGATATAACAACGCCCTACCACGAAAAAAAATTCAACGACAAACTGATCTCAACTTATACCAGCCTAATCACCGGCGCCGAACAGTCTCTAAAAAACTTAGCAGCAGACCAAAGAAAACTGAGGCTATTAGCCTGCAAAGTCCGCGACACCAAGACGAAGGTGGCGCTGCTAACTCTATCAGCTTTGACGGAAGCAACGATTAAAGAACTTCACAACGAGATAGGCACCAAAAAGCCGAAGCTACAAACAGCCGTCGATGTACTAACAAGGCGCAACGCACAGCTAAAAGCACTGCTCGCTCAACAACCGACAAACCCGACAATGAGCGAAGCAAAACCGGATGCCACCAAACAAGCGGCGATGGGCGGCAGCAGCCGAGGCTGCACAACCACAGTAACATCAAAGGCTGTAACGGACGAAGCGTGTCCAAAGGATGATTCCGTTGACAGCAAGATCGAAGCCGCTGCAGGGAACATCGGCGACCTAAAAAGCTACAAAGCGGTTTCCGACAGCGAATTTGCTCTGGCCAAAATGAAAATACACATCGGGGCAATAGGCAGCATCGACAGCATGGCAGCAGCGGCCGCAGGAGGCATAGGTTGCACCTCTGCCGGCGGCTCAGCCCACAACCTTAGCGACATCGACCACGGCCTGGCGATTCTTTCGATTGCCCGGCACACGCCGGAATACACCCTGACCACAAACCACATAGTCGGCTGGCCAGACGACGAGACGGACTGCAAACCGGAAGAAACCCCCGAAAAAAAATATATCGTTAGCACCAAGCACGTAGCACACTCAATATGTATAGCCCAACAACATCTAATAAGCACACAAGCCAGACCTGTTGAAAGGAAGGTAAGTGATCTCGCAGGGGACGCGAAAGTGCAGGACATCGCTTACTTGATTCTTACAGGGAAGCCCACCAGCACCACGAAGCCAGCGGACAAACAAGCGGTAGCTGAGTCACTGTTTGGGAAAGAATCGAAAACTGCAGACGAAAAATTTGTCAAGCCTTACGAGTCGCAGAAACTTGACTTTGGCGCATCGGAAAGCAGTGGAGGAGACAAATTAGTGAACTAAGCGACAGCCCCGACTATGAAAAAGCATTAGCGATCCGTAATTATGAAGAGACACAAGCAACACGAGAAAAAAAATAGACAAAACCGAAGACGACGCCAAAAAAGACAAAACTGACAGAGAAGGAGAAAAGAAAGACGGGAGTAAAGAAAAGAATGAATGCACAGCCACTGAAGAGGGTAAATATGACAAAAACAAATGCACTTGGGATAAGGAAAAAAATGAGTGCAAAGTTAAGGAAGGAGCAGTTGTTATTTCTGCTGTAACAAAGGCCCCTCTTTTGCTTGCATTTTTGCTTTTTTAAGTTTCCCCCCCTCTTTTTAAAATTTTCCTTGCAAAAAATTTCTTGCTACTTGAAAACTTTCTGATATATTTTAACACCTAAAACCAGCCGAGTTTTTTTGTTTGTTGTAAAGTTTGTAAAAATTTGTGATTCTGTAAAAAAATATTTTCTGACAGCTAAAATTTTTTTTCTTCTTTCCTGTTTTTTTATTTTTGTAGGTAGGTAGGAATGGGGGGGGTAGTTAGGTTAGTTAGGGTTAGGGTTAGGGTTAGGGTTATTTCTCCTGCTACTAATAAGTTTTTTTAATAGCAGTGAACTGTAGCGACTTTAGCTCTCTTTTTTTTTTTAATGATGCAGCCGCTCTTTTTTAATGCAACCCTAACCCTTATTTGCCCCCCACGTCCAACTCCACTTAATTTTTTCACCTGCACCTTAGCCCGTAGTTTTAACTTTTTTTGCTTCTGTGGATTTCAGCTCTGCATTTCGTGCTGCGCGCGGTATCAATTTTAAAAAAATATGGACCGCGGCCTATGACACTGCACGCGACATTTTTTTACGCTGGCGCGCTGCAGTTTCGGTGAGCCAAACGATTTGTTTTCAAAAAGTAAATAAAGAAAGGGGAAACTATTTGTGAAATGGCGATTATAAAGATCAGAAATTAAGGAGCGACTACACAATCTGCCGCTGACACCCAACGAACAAAGACGCTCAACTCCCAGGGGTACGTTTTTAACCCAAAATCCGTCTAGGGTAAAATGCTCAGATTGAGTGAGGAAATCAAGAAGGAAGTAGAAAAATAAGCGGGAACGAGTAAAAATGATAGAAAAACCACACAAACACCACATGGAAAATTCTTTTGTGATAAAGGACCCTCTTTTGCTTGCATTTTTGATTTGAGGAAAAAAATATTTAGGATTTTTGCTCACTTTTAGAAATTTCTCTCAAAATGAATAATTCATAAATTTCATAAAATTCAGCTTAAATTTGATATATTTTAACACGTTTTGATGAAAGTATGCAAAATGTTTAATAGAAGTTGAATACACGAAAATTTGTTAAAAGGTGGACTTTGGGTGTAATGTAGCGAGGTGATATGGTTAAAAAGATACTGCTATCATAAACGGTCTCCTATTTTGTTTATTTTATGAATGATAATAATGGCAGGAATGTGTCGTGAGTGTGTGTATACTAATAATACAATATGGGTGGTGTTGAACACTAAATGCACAGTCAAAATAGATGCACTTGAAATCATTGTAAGGGAAAAAATGGAGTTTATGTGTGAGAATAGTGCAAAGGACGACCAAGAATATTAACATTAAAAAATGCAGAATGAAAACTAGAGAGCGGGAAAGGGGAGGAACACACGCTGTTGTAAACGAAAATATGCGAATATGGATCATCATACAGACGGATATATTGAAGGGAATAAGAATTCACAAGAAGAACCTTTGTATGAGAAAGACTTTGTCGCTACATCATCTACAGGATACAGGACCAGCGACATTATACTAAAAAGAGGAGAGTTAATACAGACTGAGACGACAAGATGTGCGAGAACATAGTAAAGAAAAAAATTACACAGGACGCACCGATAATGTATTGCATCTCACTTAAAAAAAGATAGATTCTGCTGCATAGATTGTGAGACCTGTGTTTTTCAATCTTATAGCGGAGCCGCTTGTTAAGATCCAAGGTATGGATCAGAACATCCGACCAACAAATATGAGTTATTTTGTAAGGTGTCTCAGTTGGGAGGGTAGGGAGATTTGGTACATAAGGGGTAGAGATGGGTTTGTACAAAAGCGAGATAAGTTAAAATGTCAATGAGAAGAGCATATGATACCCCATTGTCTCAGCGACTGGCAAGGAGCGGCAAGCCAGCTGAGTCAAAGCTCTATCACAAGCGATGAGAAAGCAGCGGCGGGAGGCAGTGGCTGCGGAAGAGTAAATGCATGCAAGTATCCACAAACTTTTTCATAAGGCAACAGTGCCAATGGCAGCAACAAAGGGGGAGCAAGCAAAAGCCAAGAATGAAGAAGGACCACACAATAGGCTGTATACCACTCTTTTGCATACTTGAAGCAATGGCAGCCCTTAAAATGGAGAGTGCCTTTGCTTTCAATTCCTTTGCGTGTATTCAGAGAGCTACAAACCAGGATAGCTAACAAACTGGAAAACTAACACCATAGCACGCCGCAATATCGTAGAAACAGACGTTATAGACAGCATATTGGCTTAAAGCCGCGTGCCGGGAGACCACCAAAAAAGGCACAAAGACGCAAACTGGCTACAGATGTCAATTTGGCTAGTTTTTTTCCTCACTTCGGCCGGTCTACGCCTACCAGCCAGTATTGCACAGGGCACGCCTAATTGCACGGACGACACGGAACACGCTATATACGCAGGCGAAGCGATAAAACAGCTGCAAGCGGTTGCAGATACTAGCACCCAGGTGGAAATTCGTTCACTACAGGCACCACTGGCGATGATATCAGCAAGTGATGCGGGGTTTAAAGGGCGGTTAGTACCGATTGTCAACCTTTACGAACGATGTTCACTAAGATTAGAAGAAACAAAGAAACAGTTTCGCGATCGCACAAGCAACGTCATAATTGACCTAGAACAAGGGACAGCCGCAGCTGCAGCGCTTGAGGCCATGGCAGTGATGCAGATAGACACGGACGTCGGCAAAACGATCAGCGCCGCCAACAAATTTATAAAGATAAAGCCGGCGGCCGGCAAGACAGAGATACCAACAAAGTACTGTCCGCTTTCGGAATACATCAAACAAGCACAGCCACCGGCCAAAGCCGCTGCAGCGAGAACGGAGTGGAAGTTAGACCTGAAAACAATAGAACAAGACCCAGCAGCAGCGAGCGACCACACCTCGACAGCGGCAATGTGTTGTGCGGCGGGTGCGTCCTGTGGCGAAGGCAGCTCTGACGCCGCTCAGCTAGCAGTGAAAGGGGGGAAGTTGTTCACATCAGCAACTTCGGCAACAGACAAGACGGTTGGCAAACCAGCAGGTAAAACATCCAAACAGTGGGCAACTGCGACGAAACAAATGGCCGAACAAATAGCCCACGCCGACGCCGAAATAGCTACAGCCTTAACGCAAACAGGCATCAGCGACACCAACTGCGATCCATGGCAGTCGCACAGCGACGCAGAATTACAACTGGACGTCTACAGGTTAATATACAAGAAACTAACAGCGACTAAAATTTCACCAGTAGAAGCAACTTCCATAGCACAGAAAGTCAAGGAAATGTACGGGAGCTCAGAAGAAGAATTTGATAACTTGATCTGGAACAGTGTAAAATCAACGCAAGTCCCAAAAAAAGAAGATCCTAGCTGCGGGAAGACCCAGGAACTAAAAGACGTCACTGATCGCAACCGCCTCAATGATCTTATTCAAACTTCAAGAAGCAAAACATCCGTAGAGGAAGTACAAAAAGTAGAGGACGCTAAATCTTAATGCGGAAGAAGAAACTAGAAGCACAAAAATAATACGAAAAACACACTGCCAAAACAGAAGACGAATGCAGAAAACTTGGATGCGATCGTGATGCTGAAAATAATGTGTACAAACCTAAAACAGGATCGAAAAACACATCAACAGGAACAGGAGAGACACCAAAAGAGGACAAAAAGTGCTCCGATAAAAAAAGCAAGATGAGTGTAAAGATGGTTGCAAATGGGAAAATAATGCTTGCAAGAATTCCAGCATTCTTTTCAATAATAAATTGGCTCTGATTGATGCTGCTTCCGTAAGTTTATTAGCTTATTAGCATTATAAGGATTATTAAAATTATAAGGATTTTTTCTAAATTTTATGAAATTTATGAAGACTTTGCTTTTTTGTGAAAATTATATATTTTTCTAAGAATTTGATAACGTTCGATATGTTTAAACACTTTTTAATAAAAATGTGCAAATTTTAGTGAATGAATGTGACAGTGTTTTATATGTACAGAGTAATATGGTGACAGAATATGAAAAAAGCGTGATATTACAAATTATTATATTTTGTTTTTAAATGGATATTAGTTGTGTTTATAATAGTAGCAATACTAATAATTATAATATTAATGATATTAAAGAAGGCTGCATATGATAATATAATTATTATTATGTTAGTGCATAATAAATGCATAGAAAAATAAAAAGACTTAAAACAGTGGCAGTGGTACAATCAAATTAAGTGAGTGAGTGGGATAGTGAGTCAGTAAAAGACTGCTATCATGAGAAAAATTATTTATGGAAAAGGAGAAATGAACAAAAAAGCATCATACAAAAGAATTTGGAGTTTGAGATCATTAATACTCGCAGAGGAACGGACGGACCAAGTGTAGCTACAGCGTTGTACACAGTTATAGCGAAAGCAGACGCTGTTGACTAAAGCTTTACTACGGAGCACCGTGAATAAAATGAGAAGCCACGTATATGAAACCACGGAGGATCACTGTTAAGTAGAGAGAATTACTTGTGACACTAGACCAATACCGTATTGTTATACTGAACAGACATTAAGAGATCTCGCGTAACAAATATTTAACATAAATGTTGTGACTAATGCAATACTAACAGATTGTATTAATAAAACAAAAGCAACACGAAAAGCACTTTAAGGATACAATTTTCCAAATCTAAATTTGTGTTGGCGTGAAGGAGGGAATAGTTCGAACCACGAGCAGGAGAACAATAGTTTCCAATAAAAACTTCACCGTCACTTTGTTATTAAAGAAGCTGTAAAAATAAAATAAAAGTATAAAAAACCTACAAACACCCATAAATATTGAAAATTTCTATATAGAGAGGTTTAGAAGATTTATGAACTTAACACATTTATCTGAAAGCGGTAGAACCAAATGTTTTGATACATTGGTGTATGGATAGATTATAAATCCCGCAAAACACAATTATACCTCGTGACCTTCACAACCGGTAGCGCATACAAGCATAAACACTCATAGCTGATCAACAAAACTCATTTACTTAGGTAAAAAGCAAATGGCAGCACAATTTTTCCTTTAAGAAAGTGCAGCCCTGGCGACTTAACTTGTGCTACCACATGTCAAAACCCTATAGGTAGCGGCGAAATGCATAGCGATTTGCAAATACACGTTTCAGCCAGGGGATTCAGTGCGTCTCTACCACATCAAGAAAGTCGGAACCGAAAGCAAATTACATGGCTCAACTATTCAAACCCTAAAACTAACGGCAGCTTAAAATTCTCAGTCCAAAGCTCTTGCGCAAAAAGCACTGTCACCTCTTTCTGGCACAGGAAAAATGTGTAAAGAATGCATTCTGTTAGTAACAACTGGGTGATCACTAATTTAAACGCACATTAACCCTCTGGCGGCAGCACTACCCGTGTTATTCATGGATACACAGTTGTAGGTGAGGGCTGGCGGACCAGTCCTCGGCGCGCAAGTAAACGCCGGAAAATTCACATCATTGCCGGTGCCAACCACCGCTCTCGGCACACGAACTGTCGTCGAATACAAATCACAGACTTGTCAAGCATCAAAACAACGTTTTGCACGGTTATTATTAGACACCCAATTAACATACCAGATTCACAGCTGACTACAGATACGGTTATTGCGTGCAGTCACAACTTCAGCGCCGATATAAACCGTGTAACCTGGACAATAGCTGCTGCAAGCGGCGATAAGCTAGAAACCAATACCACACCCCTGTCCCAGGTTCTAAAGGAAAAATCACACCAAGCCTAGCCAAGTAGCTCACCTGCGCATCCCACTCGCTATTTCCATTACAACAATACACAAGACCAGGATTTCATGGCAATTGCAAGCACAACGCTGCAGGGACTTTTTGCAACAGTAGCAATCCCATGCGGAGCTGTAACCAAATGTGGAGAGGCCTCAGGCAAACCTTTCGAGCCAGCGACATTCGCAGCGATCTGTAAGACTGCAAAAGTCCTAGACCAGGGGTTGGAGCAGGAATTTTTTTTTTAAATTTTCTTCGTGCCTTCGTGGGAGTTTCCCCCCACTGGCGCGACCATCAGCCATCACCGTAGAGCCCTGAGATGCTATCGGTCTGGCGACTGTGGCAGAGTCTCCCTTTTTTATTCAGCCTAACACACTCTCTATAATTTTTGTTGTAGCTCCGCAGTTGAACGGAATACAGCAGATGGGGCGAGAAGCCACCCAACCCGGACTCTCCCAAAGATGTCAATTAGCAACCCTTTTGTGTTGATTTTTGTTATTCGTTTATTATTCTCTCCCCCTCTTTCTGTTCCTGTTGCTTGTTGACTGCATACCTCCTCTGTCTCTGAGGGTGTCTGGACTATTCCTGCGTCCGGTGCTTTTCCTGCTAGCTCCACACTCGGCAATAAGGGGGAAAGTTGCAGAAAGGAAAGTGGGTTGTATAACTGTTACATTAGGGGAGGACTTCACATGCGGCCGGCTTCGTTCAACCGCAATGAGAAATTGCGCCAGCCTTTTAGAGAATCATACATCCTGCACACACTCACCTTATACAGCTAACCTGACACGTAATTCCTTCAAACCGGGACAGCTCATCAGGTGCAGCGCCGTTTCTTCGCAGTCGCCGCGTTGGCTGGTAACAGCGCGCTCTACCTTCATACCGTGCATCTTCTTTTGATGTAGGGTGAGGCCAGTTTTGCTAGCACACTGCCTTCCGCATGTCAGGCACACCAACATGGATGCATTTGTATGCGGGGAATCAGTGGCACACAATTTTGTGCTTTTGCTGCATTTAACCTCGACTCCCTCACCTTTGTGGAAAGCCTTACAGTGTCGGATGAGAGAATCCCTGCAACTGAGCACTTTTTGGCACACACCACACTGCACCTCGCCTTTCCCCGGGACGTCAACGTTTCCTTCACGGGCACGCTTACGAGGGAATTGCACCACCACCACGGTACCGTCCTCCGTCACTATGCTCTTATGTTTGAATTTCTTGTGTAGTGACCGGGAAGAGCGTGTACCGAAGCTCGTCTCGCACAGGTCACATTGAAACGGCAGCTTCCGTGTATCCTGAGAGACTGGCGCTGCTGGGGCTCTACCATCTCCTTGCACTGAGTCCTCGTTCTCTCGCCCCCTTTTCACGCGGCAACTACCGCTACCTATGCCATGTATTGTTCTAAGGTGGTGTAGTAGTCGGCCTGGTACTGCGAATTTGGAGGCACAGATGGTACAATGAAGCACCTGCGGTCTCATCAGGACTCGTGTGCTCGATAGTAAAGGAACGATCGCCACCACTGGAGGGGGCTCCGGGGGGATATCCACTGCGGGTGTTGCATCGCCGTATTTGATCCTCCGGTGGGCATCAGCTCGCACAAAGCCATGTTTGTTTACCATGTGCGTTACAGTACTCGAGCGGCATTGGTATGTGGCATCACATTCCGTACATTTGGTCGGTTCGGAGGTTCTCTGAAGAGTGCGTGTCGCAACAGTTGGGGCTGTTTGTATTGTTGGTCCTATCGCTGCATGTTGCGGGTTATACCATCGGCACTGTGGAGGCACACTCGGGTTGATCTTTCGCAACATCCATCCATAGTGTCTTGAAGACCCAACCCGAAAGCGTGCCAGTGCCGTTTCTTCTTCCCTCGTCAGTTCTTCCTTATGTTTTGTTGGAAAGTGGTTGCCCGTGATACCAAACCTATGAGTGTTCTCATGGACTTCTTCCGACCTAAGCACTCGCTTCGCATAAGCAATGATGTCGGGGATCCATGTGTCTCGCAACTGTGGTAAATCAGCGGCCTTTTTGGCCATTTCATTACAAAACTCATTCCGTTTCACGCCACAATGGCCAAACACAAATTGCAGTCTGATACGCACCTTCCTTCTCTGAACTTGAAGCAGAAGCCTTCATAGTCGTCTTAGAATTGGGTCCGTTACGGCTAGGGGGCCTGTCTGCAGTGCTGTTAACATTGACAGCGAGTCAGAGAAGATGGACAACCTGCTCGGTGTGCTTCTGTATGCCGGAAGCCATTTCAGCAGCCGTTGCAGTTCTATCTCTAATGCTACGCATTCCGCTCTGTAACTGCATGAGATTTCCCCTGCTCCGGTTTTGGGTGCACAAATAAGCGTATTGTTTTTATAGAGCAGAGCAACTGCTCCGGACTTCTCACAGAGGGACACGGATCCATCAGTCCACAATTCGTAGTGCTCTCGTCGCGGTGGCTCCTTCCCCCTCCGTGCAAAATGCCGTTCAATCCACTTTTCGGAAGCCTCCCTTTTGACATCGTCAGGGTCATCAGCGCACACAGGCTTTATCTGCGTGTGAAATAGCGGTCGGCAGCTGTGGCGGAGCGTCGATGTCTCTAGTGGGTGCTCGCGTGGCTCAATGTGGAGAAGAGGGTACGACAGCATGATGCGGGAATGTAGGGCTCTGACTGGGTGTTTGCTGTGGTATACTTCTTCAGCACTGCGCCGCAAACATCCGCCTCGTGACTCACACATCAGCATGAATTTCATGCTGCGCACAAGAGTGGTCGTCTTGAGTGGCAGGAGGTTTGCTTCCAGCAGAGAGTCCTCTTTGCGCGTCCCATGCGGTATGCCAGCTATGATGCGACTGGCTTTGTGTTGTGCTGCTGCAAGGAGGTCGCGACTTCGTTCCGAAGCGTCCCAGTACCATACCTCAATGCCATACATGGTGTGTGCCTGTACGAGTGCTAGATAAAAAGCTCTCAGCACTTGTCGTCTTGGCCCCCATGTAGAAGCTGAGATGGCTGCTATCTGCAGTATTCTGAAGTCCATCTTGCGTCTCGTTTCGGCTGCATGTGTTGCCATCCCATGCAGACGCTGGAATGTTACTCCGAGAAGCTTCGGTGTCCTGTCAGCTCCTATTCTTTCGCCGTCCAGTTGCAATGTAAGGGGATGGCGCTCTGTACACCCGAAGAGTGTGCACTTTGTTTTCGCTACGTTGACAGACATAAAGTACTCTTTTGACCACTGTAACACCACGTTGAGGCCGCATTGCAGTGTGTGGTTGATGACATCCCTCTCTGTGTGCCTCGCAAGTAGCGTTAGGTCGTCTGCAAAGAATCCGTGCTGCAGTAACGGCACTTCTGCAAGGCGTTGGCTCAACGAGTTCATGACAATAATGAACATGATTGGGCCAAGGACAGTTCCTTTTGGCACTCCTCGCTCAAATGTTCTGCTTCTGGAAAGCTTCTCCTTGAATCTCACTCTGCCAGTTCGGTTACTCAGAAATGATACGCACCACTTCACAATGTAGGGTGATACCTTCATTCTGTGCATTTCCCTCGCAATTTTGTCGTGGTCTACTGTATCGAATGCCTTCTCGTAGTCAACGAATACAGCACCCGTACGATGTTGGTGCGTGGGACGGCAGAGGGCAGCGCGGACGTGCAGGAGTTGTTCGAGCGTTGAGCATCCGGGGCGAAAGCCTGATTGCTGCGGCGTCAGCTGGGACTCAACAGTGTCTCTAAGCCTCGCGGCAATTATGCGCTCCATGACTTTGCAGAGACAGCTCGTGAGCGTCACAGGCCTGTAAGAATCGAGGTCCTCCGCCTTTTTTCCGGCCTTCAGGATGGGGATGATAACACCAATCTTCCATGCAGGCAGCACGACTCCCGCTCGTAGGCTCTCATTGAATAGCCTCAGAACAACATTCAGCGCTTTTCTGCCGAGATGTTGCAGTGCCTCGTTGTATAAGCAATCAGGTCCGGCTGCGGATCCGGTCGGAAGCAGTTTGATCGATCTCCGTAGTTCAGCCATCGTGATGGGACTGAACTCACTCGCTATCGTCTTTATGGGTGCCGGTGGGTGTGAGTCGGGTTGCCTTCTTGCGCGGGACGAGTACAGTTTACTGAACCTCTCAGCTTGACGGTAGTCCGTGATGGCCGCGTTATCAACAAGTACCGCCAGTGTGGTTAGTGGTCGTGGCGCATATACCTTCTTGACAATGTGCCAACTGCAGCGGTCTGACACCGCAAGTCTGGAGCATAGCGTTCTCCATCTCTTCTTTGTGGTACGGTCCAGGATCTGCTTACGCGTGGCTACCAACATTTCCCTTCGGTGGGAGGGTCCGCATCCAGCGATCTCTTCATCGAGTTTAGTGAGCGTTGGTGTCCAATGTGGTGGCGTTGCTCTGCAGCCACGGGGGACGAACATCTTCGTCGCAATGCGGATGGCGGAGCTCAATTTCTGTTCCAGGGTATTGACGTTCTTCTCTCTACCAATTTTCCTGCAGAGCTCGTCAACCTTGAGACGGAAATTCCTCCAGTCAGCTTTTAGCCATACGTACATGGGCATTCGAGGCCGCGTGCAACTCAGTGCATCTGTGTCGTCTCCAACGATAACGTCGAAAAATATGTTATGGTGATCGCTATCTGGAGAATACAGCGATGTCCACATGTACACTGTGCAATTCCTTGACAGTGTCACATCAAGGGTAGATTCCCCGTGGTGGCGCGCGTACCTGGTGCACTCACCAGTGTTGCAGACCAGAAACTGGTTGTCAATGCACCACTGTGTGAGGGTTTCACCCTTGGTATTTGGTGGGCTCGTGCGATCCCATGCCAACGCGTGTGCGTTAGCGTCTGCACCGATGAGCTGGGCACCGTCAGTTGTCAGAAGCGTATCTAGGTCAGTTGCCGTGAAGGTGTGTTTTGGTGGGACGTATGCCGACGTGACAGTCAGCGCCGTTCCACGTGCAAGGTGAATTGTTGCATGCACTTGTTCAATGCGACCAACAACGGCCATACCGGTCTCGACTAGTAAGTCCTCCCTCACTAGTATTGATACACCACCTCCTTTGCAGTTACGAGCTATTCCGTGATGTTGGTAGCCAGAAACGGTAAAGCAAGCCTCCTCTCCAAGCGTCATCCTTGTCTCGCTCAACAGACAAAAGGCGATCCGCTCATCAACAAGGGTTTTGTGGAGTGCTAATCTCTTTCCTTGAGATAGCCCGGCGCAGTTCCACTGCATCCCGCGCAACGACGGGCCGGGATTCTCTTCCACATCACCGGACAGCAGCATCTTAGTGCGGATGATACTGCTGATGGCACGCTTTGACGTGCCCAGGGACCGACAAATGAAAAACGGTGTCCCAGCAAGACGCTGCTGATCCCTGTGCTGTATCATCGGGGAAAGCCAAGAGGCAGCAGTGTTTCCCATGAAAGGAACGCTGCTAGCTCTTGGCTTCCCCCGATGATACGGGGTACTGGACCATGGCACCACGTTGAGGTGCCAGACATGCGGAAGGCATTCTTACTATTACTAGTTAACATAATTCGAACAGTTTATTAATATGATTCATTTTCATACCCTATTTGCCCATTACTTTGAAAAAATATTCCACTTTCATAACAAAATGTTATACGTAAAATTTTTATTAATTTATGTAGTTTATGCATTTTATTAAATGGTTTTTAAAATATTTCATATTTTACCAAATATAGATAAATCTCCGTTAATGGCAAATTTTGTGAAATTGAGCAAAATTCCTGATAATAGAAATCTCACAAAATCAGCAGCAATCATATTAAAATTTAATTTGCAAGGAAACTTGAATTTTTTTAAGCATTATTTTCTCATTTACAATTCTGTTCCTTTGATCACACATTGTGATTGGCATGACTTGTGCAATTTACAACTTTGGCTTTACTATTCCCGTCTTTCTTTTCTCCTGTTTTGTCTGTTGCTTCTTTTTCCTTAGTTGAATCTTCTGTTTTGTTTCTTTGCTGCTGTTCATGATAAAAACTTATTGCTGTTCCTGCTTCTTTTTTTGTTGCTAATTCCTCAAGGGTACTGGTTGCCTTCTCTTTAGAAGCTCCATACTTTAAATGTTACTTGTTCATCTTTGTGATAAACTCGTCTGTAAATTTTTCAAGCGTTTCACCGTAGGCCTTGGTTACATATTCGACTAACTCGCTGTTTTTCGCGCCATCGCTGACGTCTTTGATGTTACTGAACGCTGTATTGGCGTTTCGGATTGCTGTTATCACGCTGTCGTCTGCTGCCAGTGAGCTTGGATTGATGTCGACTAGCTTGGGCAGGTCCTTGGTTGCATGTAGTTCCGACAAGCATATCGTGTTTAGAAAAACTTTTGTTGGGTCTTTTTTGTCGACGTCAGTTTCCAGCTTTTTTTTGCATCCATTCCTGCGGTCCTCTGACTAGAAGATGCTGCTCTTGGTTGGCTGCGGGCCTTTTTGTTTCGCCAGTTTAAACGCAGTGCCGCCTCCTATGTTTCCGGTGCATGACTTTATGCTGCTCGTTGCCGAATTGGCCGTGTCGCAGTTGCTGTTTGATGATGTAACGCTGACGGACGCTGTTTTAGTAGTTTGTGGATGTCGGAGTTTTTTGTTATCTTCAGTTTCTTCAGTGCGGCGGTCGCAAACGCTTTGGGCCTCGGTTCTTACCGTCACCTTTCTTCGCCTCGTCGCCGCACGTACTTTATCGTTCGTTGGCTGCGCCGCTCGTTATCGTGTAGCCGGTGTTCGCTGGAGCTGTGAAAGGGTTGCTGTTTGCTGCGTAAGTTGTTGCAGCCATTTTATACGCCGTTTGTAAAGCCTCCGCTCGCCGGGCGAATGCCTGTGCTGCTTTTTGTAGTTTTTCTGCCTTTTCTTTTTCTTGTTTCTCTGCTTCGGAGGCGAGTGCCGTCGCTGATGCAGAAAGTGCTGCTAGTAAGACGCTTCTTTCGTGTTTTATTTCTGTTTGTGCCGCTAAGTTCCAAATAAGTGCCTGCTTCACGATTTGCTGACAAGCACTTTCCGCCTCAACTGCCCTTGCTTCGTAGGTATGTGCCACTTCTGCGGCGAATGCTGCCTCCTGGCATGCTGTCTCAAGTTTGTCTTGGGCTGCGTCCCCCGTTGTTGAGCCGCCGAAATCTGCTGTTGCAATTATGACAAAGACGAGGGAAATGCCGATCCACCGCATTGTCGCTTACTTACGTGTGCTTTGCTTTGTTTAGGGATCTTTGTTTGTAAATGGCTAGGTTGATTTTAATGTGCTGCTTATGTTGGTTTTTTAACTATAGCATTTCTCGGCTGACCGCTATGGCCTTTGTGCATCGGCAGCGCTTCTCCTTTGACGCAGACAGCCTCTAAACCGTTATGTCGTGTTCGGATTTGTCGATTTTCTGTTGTCCGTCGGCCCTGACTACGCCTTATTTTTCGTTGCGGCCAGTTACAACCTATCAAGCATATAGATCTATGTTTGAAGCATCTGTATAATTTTTATATAACTTCAAGGTTATTTTAAAAAATCCTCCATTTCAATTTTTTCGGAATTCAACCACTTCTTATCCCAAATAAATTTTATTTATTCTATTAATCAGTATTGTCAACTGACCTTAGTTCCTAACATAGGGTCCCGCCATTAAGAAAAAAAACACCGTCTCTATTATCATTTTTGCAGTATTATATCTTCATTTTTGAGTACTATACTGATCATAACGAGCTACTACTTCTCATAATGACGCATCATTTCCTTTTGTGGTTCGCTTCGTTGTCGCATATTATCTTATTACATACTGTTATTTTCGTTCAATTTTTTACTTTTATTGCTACTTCTTTCACTTAAGATAATGTGGAGAGTCCATTTTCCCTGTACACTGCACTCTGGTTTATACATGATAGCCCTTTCATCGCCTTCTTGTGTATGATAATGACTATTATCATATTTGTGTCTTAAGTTGCGTACATTCGATCTCCTTTTTCCTCTCTATGTTTTTGCTTCCCTTTAATAATAATATTACTCGTGCCCTCACACACTCTCATACTAACTTACTTACTCTCATTTCGTCCTTGTAATTTCTGTAAGTGCTTGTGTTTGTTCATCAATTTTCTCTTCACCACTACTCTCATTATAATATTCGTATACACACACTCACAACACATTCCTATTATTATTGTTATTATTACCATCGTCATAAAACAATATTAATAAAATAAACAAATAAACCAAATGAGGATATCAATAATTTTTCAAACCCTATCACTCTATTGCTTTACACCGATAAGTCGCTTTCATATTAAATTTGCTCAATTTTTATGTTTTCAAAATATTTGAATGTTTGAACAGTTTACAAATTTTAATCGAAAAGAGTTATAATATATCAAATCTTATCAAATTCTCTCACAATAGAAAGTTTCATAATTTTCATAAAATTGAGCATAATCTTTTAGAAATTTAATAATGCGAGGGAGAATGCAAGCAAAAGAGGGGACTTCTTTGTTAGAACGAAACTTCTTCCTGTGGTGTTTCCTGTCGACCCTGTTGTTGTGGTTACTTTAGCTTTGCACTTTCCTTCCTTGAATACGCACCCATCTTCCTCTTTGCACTCCTTTTGTGCCTTGTCCTTGCATATTTCTTCTGATTCTTTGGAAGCAACTGGTGCACCGGCAGGTTGTTTCTTTGATGTTTCAACTTCTTTTTTGTTCCGCTGTCCAGTGCTATGGCTAGTCGCTTCGTTGCATTCGCTAGATGTAGCTAGTGCAGTTAGTTCTTTGTCTTCGGTTTTGTCACTCAGTTTGACGGTTATCTGTCGTGAGTCGAGTGGGGTATCGAAAATCTCTTTGAATTTCCCGTCGTCTGCCCATATGCTGCTTCTATAAAACGTTTAAATTCTTCGCTTCGACTAAGTCTCACGGCTTACCTACTGCTCGGTATGCAGGTAAGCAGTTTCTTAGTATATTTGTTACTAGTTTGTCGCCTTTCAGTGTTTTGCCATTTAAGGGTGGCACCTTGCCCCCGTCTGTTTGTATAGTTTCGAGCGCTTCGCATACTGCATAGCGGAGTTTGATGTCGTTAGCTGCTCCGGGTTTAGCAACTTCTGTCGCATCTTTGCAACCTTGCTCAGGGTCATGATTTGTGTAGAATGCTGCTGTGCTTGTGCTGTAAGAGTAGTCTGGGCTGTTACGCGCATAGGTTAATGTTTCGCTATGTGGCACCGTGCAGCTGTTTAGTACATTCTAGAACGTCCCTGTTTTTGCTACTGCGGATCCTGTGCATGTACTGAACCCGCCAATGGTTATTTTGTCTTTGAATATTTTTGTCGTGAGGTTAGTGTTTGACGTAATTTTAATTTCTGTTAACTTGGGTGCGTTTATTGCAGAATGTTCACTGCTGAATTTTCCCCAGCTGTCAATTTCTTTGCAGCCCCCGTTGTCGCTTGACTCCCGAGTTAACTCTAGGTGAATATTGCCACCGCTGCTCGCTCGGCTGTAGCCGTTGCCGTCTACGGCTGTCTTTGTTTTCGGTAGTTTTTGCGCGTACTTGAGTTTGCCTACATGTTCGGCAATTAGTTCCACGGCCGTGGTTGCTGTATCGTCGGCCTTGTCGGCCTGTTGCTGTACCGACTCTGCTTGCCCCTCAAGCTTGGCAGCTAAAGCGGCGTAAAGACACCTGTCGTTGGCTTGGGTTGCAAGGGTCGCCACAAGCCTATACTTCCTCTTTAGCTTCAGTAATTTCTGTCTTTGTGTTCGTCTTCTTCTGACACCTCCCGCGAGTTTTTTTCGCAGCTCAGACAAATAAAACGCCTCCTTGCAGACGTCTGTTATCTGTGCTTGTCCAGTGTCAGCCTCGGTTATGGGCGCCGGTGATGCTTGTGTTGTGGCATACACTAGCGTCAGTAGTGCTGCAACAGCGGACATCAGACTTTTTCTGGTTATAGAGACTTTCCTGCCGGGCATCACTTAACCTTCAGCTGGATGGTAAATGAATTAAAAAATGAACTATGGATATAGTGCAAGTTTTGATGTTTTCGCTGTGTTTTTCTTAAAACAACAGTTTTCCAGTGTGAATCAAAAGGTAGGGCAGACATCGAACGCTTTTTGGAGGCACCTGATATGTTCGTGGAGCCACTTCTTCAGGTCTTGTTTGCTGGCTGAGTGTGCCGCTTGCTGGATACTGTATCTTGAATATCTCACTCAATCTATTGTCGGGAAAACTGACCTCTGTCTGCCTTGTGCACCTTTGACTTTTTCTTGTCAGTTTCAATTTCAGGTTCGTGTATTGTCGTAGAATGTTGTATGTTTTTTGTCTGACTTTACTAGCTATTGTCATTGCTTTTCTTCTAAAGAAGAAATTTTTGATAGAAATTTCTGTTTATTTTTAATCATCAGTTTTTAAAATTCTTCTCTGATTCTTTTTAACCTTCCTTTCCTCGGTCACCTATTTCCTTTACTCAAGAATTCAGTCTTTACCATTTGAGAGCTACGTTGATTGTGTTTCAATGGGTGAGAATTCTGTTAAAAACACGCAGTTTAATAGCAATTTTTCTACTTTCCATTGCAATGTGTTTCACTCCGCATCTATATCTACTGTTTCTATTGCTGAATAACTCTAATTCGTTTCTGCTATAAAACCTGATTCTTATATATTAACTTAGTTATTTAAATCTTATGGTTTCTACTGTAGTGTATTTGTCCGTAAATTTGGCTTTTTACTTTTAAATTCATTAATAATGTAACGTCTGCGCATAGTCCCCGTCCGCGGTCTAGGCTAGGATTTCTTCGAACAACGACTGTTTCGAGGCTGATTGTGCAAGTGGTATTATAGTCAATTTTACAACTACATTGGCTTCTTCGAAACCTTTATTCTAGTTATTAAATGGGGTTCAGTTTTGAACTTAGTATTTAGCGAACAAACATTTTATGCAGGTTAATCTTTGGACCTGTAGCATGGAAATAGTGTAGTTTCTATACCAACTATATCTACTTTATAAACCTTTCCAGAAGATTCATACATGCGCTACTTTAATCAGTTTACGCGTCTTTATTCTACTTTTTTGTTTTTCAACGGTAATCGATTATAATTACTGGTTTCAACATTCTTCTTTCCGATATAATTATATTTTTTCCCACAAATTTTAGTGCTTACTATTATATATGATGAAAACATTTCTTCAAAATTACCTGACACTTACATATTCTCTTTCTCCTTCTCCATTTATTGATTTTTTCACAACCGTACATTAGGATCTGACATCAGCTTAAATTTCCATTCACCACCATTTTTGTGGCAACATCTATCCATTTCTGTGTGAAATGTGGGCCATCATAGGTTCATCCTCATGTATTATCTTCTTAGTTCTGAACTCTCATGTCTACTGTCTTTTTACTTAGTTTTTTCTTTCCTTGTCTTCCGTTTTCTTTCACACACCTTGGGATAACATCCCCGCTCCTTATGGCATGTATACATTCCACTCTGTCGCTCCTTAATCTCATTGTGTATGATGATGCTCATCATAATTTTTGTGCATGTAACTGTACATATTCTATCTCCTTCATCATATCCCTTTTTGTATTTCGGCGTTTCACCTAATACTATTACACTTTCTTCCTCACTGTATCACCAACTTACTGCCATTACACCCTGGGACGTTGTTTCAAGTGCATCTTATAGAATGTCATTTAGCCTACACTACCACTATTATTATAATATTCGTATATACACACTCACCACCCTCTCCTATCATAATCATAATCATTATTATTAATAATATCATCACCTTGACTAATATCTATAAATTTGAAAATAAACCGCACTTAAAAATTTTATAATAGCTCTTATTTTTCATACATTTTCATCACACTCATTTGCATCCATATGCCATTACCATGCAAATTTTACATATACGAAATTTTCTGAAATGTGTTAAAACATTTCCATGAAAAAATGTTAAAATTTATGAAAACTTAGAAATTTCTTATACTAACAAATTACATAAATGTTTCTCAAAATTCTTAAAATATCAACTCCACAAAGGCAGAAGCAATTAGAGAAAGCTTTTAATTTGCAAGAAAACTGAAATCCTTGCAAGTTTCACATTTACATTTACAATACGGATAGATGCACTCGCTTTGTGGTTTCCCTCTGCATTTATCTGTTGCTTGCCCGCAGCTCCATCTGCATATTTTTTCTGCTCCTCTTCTGCTTTAGCTTCGCTTGCACCCTCTGTGTCACTTGCTCTTTTCTTTCCGTTGGATATTCTTTGCTTTACATGTCTTTTTGGCTTGCACTGTTTGCGACCTGCTGCTCTGTTGGGATCTAATCTTTCTATTTGTTTGTTCGATTTGGATTGTGTGTTGCTCGAGTTTGGAGCGAGTTCGCTATCGTAGATTTGTCATGTTGCAAAGTTGATGTGCAGGAGCTGTACTTGACCGGCTTCCACTTCGGTTGATTCCAGTGCCATTTCTGCAGTTTTAATTTCTTCAAGAATCTTGGTTTCCCACGGGATTCATTTTCCTCCCGTGCTCAGCTGGAGTTTGTAGTTGACGCACGCCTGGCTGCTGGCACCGGTGCAGCCAGTTCCTGAGTTTGCTGCATAACCCATGATGACCAAGCCTGTTTTTCCTCCTTTGTCGCAGTCCCTCTGCTGACAAGCGATGTTGTTTCTGACAGAAACTAATGCCGCGGATAGAGTTGAAGGCGTCGATTTGCTGATTGTATGAAAAGGAGTTTTATGAATGTTTTATAAGCTGTCTTTAGCACGCCTGATGGGTTGAAGTAGGCTTCGAATCCTGCTGTTATGCCGTTGTATGTGTGTTCCCATAGTTTTTTTTCCATGTTGGGTCGCGTGAGCAGAGGAAACTCAGGTCGTCGATTAGCGGCTTCCTTACGTTGTAGCCTCTTCTCCTGCTTCAAGCACCTGTTTCATTAAATTTATGGCCATAGAAGGTTATGGAACGATCACTGCGTTGGACTTTGATAGCGCCATGAAGTTTCAGGCGTCGCCGATAGTCCGGTCTTTTTCCCCTCCCTGTTACATCTGATAGAAACTTTGCATTGAAATTCACTAGTGCGTTCTTTGACTTCTCTATTTTTGATCGATCGCATTTTTCACGGCTACAGACACTTCAAAAAATTTGTTAATATGCGCTGCTGCTTCCACCGCTCTTTTTGTTTCCGGAAGCTTAGTTGTCCGGGTTGTCTGCTTTGGGCGAAGTTCCTTTAGCTTTTTGTCGATCTCTGTGGCATTGGCGTATGCTAGTGCGTTCACGACGCTGATGTCTGTTAACGCCTTTATTTCTTGATCACTTAGGTTTAGTTGCGGCACTTCAAAGCCTTACAGTGCGCCTTTCATCAGTTGGAACAGTGCTGTAACATTGGTTTTATGCTGTTGGACAGAATGGGGACGCAGTTCGTAAGGTTAATATTGAGATTTTTGGGATCTGATGCCGGGTTTTGAGCTAGTGAGAAAATTTCTGCTGGTTTCGTGACTGCTATCCACACTGTCTTTAACTTGTTATTGCGGTTCCGACGAGGTAGGCCTCTTGTCGCGCCTATTTATTGAGATTCTATAAGTTGTGGTGTTCGTTTGTATTGCTGCAAGCTTCCTGGCCTCTACAGTCAGCTTTTCTGGTGCAGTGACGCTTTTCTTCAAGGCTTCTTTGCTTTAAAAATACCTGTTTGAGACACTTCACCACAGATAGCTCTATATTGAAATTAAATCTTCCTTCATTTATAGTAAAAGTCTTAATTTTTCCAATATCCTTCGTACCAAACTTCATTTCAACTTCTTGTACAAACTAAGACATTTAAAAATCATCTTTCCTTAACTTCCTGTGCAATGGGCTATCCAGGAAAATGAATAAATGGAACCTTCCCAATTTCACCACTAATTGGAGTAGAAAAGAATCTCTCCTCATAATCTAACCCAATCATTCCTCTCTTCAAAACAAATATCTGTCCAATAGCTTCTTCCTATGTGACACTTCAAGTTAACAAAGGTTTGTGGATACTCTGCTCAGAACACTATTCATCACTCCATTTCCTTTAAGCAACTCTCCATATGTATATTCAACTTTCCTAAATGCCCAAACTCTTGCTATCAAATCACCACTAAGGTAGTGTTTCCCACTAGGAGGTATTTTAAGAAAAAGACGCAATTTTTATCTTCTTCTTGTCTTTCTCTGCCAAACATTAAAGAACCAATAACATCTCTTAGCTGACTCTTTGACGACACCCTCCTCACTAAATTTATCTTCATTTTCCGCAGTATTTTGTATAAAATATTTACTGCACTCTCATACTTCTCTTTCCATCAGAAACTATAACATCACATCCGTCTAAATGGATTACAATATCCTCATCACTTACATTCTGTTTTTCTAAAAATTCCATAACTCATCTAGGTCTTTTTACATGACTATACAAACCTCCCATAGCAATTGTAATAATTTCAACATGGCTTAGTTTGTCACTCAATATGAGCCTACACCATCCTTGTGTTGCATGAGTTTTGAACTATAACTACAAAAACTGTTGCGTTCTTACGTTCATTTTCTGTTATGTTTACCTCTGTATAATATTGAAGAGATATTAAGCTTGGAAAAAGGAAATCTAATGACAACAATCGAAGCAGTAAAACATTCAAGAGTCCAAGTTTTTGGAAGTAATTTAGCTTTGAAAATATGGAACATTATGAGAAATGCATTAAAAAGCTATGAAAATAGAGTAGTGGGACACTAACATGTTTACATATATTGATAATGCCTTTATATTTTTATGATTTAGATATTAAATGATGTATGGTTATGTTATGAAACGTATCTTTGAGCACACATCGACAATTTCTGTTTTAGAATGTAGCCTCAACCCCATACAGTGCAGTTCGTGCATACACAGTCCGTCTCTATGCATTTCCAAGAGACGTTTCTCATCTAGGTGCGCTACTTGGTTCGCTATACTAAGTATTTTTGTAGTTTCGTTTGCTGAAACTTCACACCATCTGTTTTCGTCATAATCTTCCCATCAGAGCGACCTTATAAACTACTTATATCATTGCTGTGGATAACCTAGCGGCTCCATATGCTTTGGACATGAAACTCTGTCTCTCCATTATTCTCCCCTCCACCACGTCCTTGTGTATAATGATGAAGCCACTCGTAATGTTTTCATTTAAAATTAACCACATTCTATTTTTGTTATCTATATGTCTCTGTCTTTGACTTTTGATCTTCCTCTACTAATACTCCTCTAACTTTCTCTTATCCAGTTGCTCACTAACTACCATTTCAACCCTTTCCATTGTTTTATATTTTCCACCATGGCAGTTAATTTGATCTTCCCCACTATTTGCGTTATAAAAAAAGGTTCCACACACTCACAACACTCTCCTATCATTATTATTGTTATTGCGATTAACCTAACCAGTATTTCAAAATTAATAAAATAAACAGAATAAATAAAATTAGAATCTTATATATTTTTTAACCCCATCACTGTGCTACTTTTTATACATTAGCGACTTTCACACCAAAATATCGTAATATCAAAATTTGTATATTTCGCAAAGGTTTTATAAAAGTATTAATATATATATATATATATATATAATTTTATAAAACTTTACCAACTCCTCCTAAAAAAAATAGAACTTCATAAAGTTTCAAAAAATTGATCAAAGATCCTTAGAATTTTAGAATCCTTAATATACTACAAACTCACAATAGCAGCAGCCATCAGATAAATTTTCTTAGTTACAGGAAAACTGGAAGAGCGGCATCCAGGAGTTACTGGACCAGTGTCTTCGACATAAGTAATCCATTCACAAAAGGCTTTCTTTCCTGTTGGAGTTGTTCCACTTATTTTGGTGCAATCCTCAGGGGTCTGTGTGGCAGAGCATTTGTTTTCTGAAGCTGCTCCTGGTTTGATTTCTACCTTCCCTTTCTTTTTGTGCGTGCAAGTCTCTTTTTCCTTATCCCATTCGCAATCTCCTGTGCATTCAGTTCCCTTTTTTCCACTGCATTGTTTTTCTGCCGATTGATTGTCACCAGAAGCCGCTTTTCGTGCTTGTGCTTCGGCAGCTATTTGTTTGACGAGGCCTCTAGCTGTGGCTTCACCGACTGCTGTTAGTGTTTCTAGGTTTTCTATTTTTGCGATTTGCTCTTTTTTCTGATTTCCGAAGTAAGCTGGCGTTCTTTCAATTGCCTTCCAAAGTTGCTCCTCAAATTTTGTGCCTTCGGTACCGTAGTATTTTGTTATTGCTGTCGCTAATTCTGGGTCTTTTGACTCTTGGCCCTCTTCCGCTTCTGTTTTGCCGATAAGCGCTTTTGTTACCATCAAATTGAATTTGCTGTTCTCTGCGATGGTGGCGTAGTCGCGAATTTTTTTGGTGCATGCGGGTGCTGGATTGGTGTTTTTTAATCCTTTTATCGCCGTATTGACTTCTGTATTTAGGTTGCCGATGAAGTCTACCGCCGTGGCCGATATCTGTTTCGCTGTGCTTGTCCCGGTGACCCATGTTGTTATGTCTTTTGTTGTTTTGTCGTCGTATTTTAGTGCGAACTCCAGCTGTCCGCCGCCCCCTAGCTGGCCGTCGTGGCATTCGTTGGTGCCCGTGCCGTCGCGTTGACACCGCGCCTCGACATGTACGTGGGTTATTATTTTGGGCGTGGGTTGCTCTTCGTCGATGTTTGTATTGTCTATAGGTTGGGCGTCCAGGCTTTTAAGGTCACCTTCGCAACTATTTTTCGCGATGGTCCCTAGGCTAGCCTTTGTTACTTATTTTTCGGTGTTGATGAAGTTGTCGTCTTGCACGTGGATTTTAATCTCTCCACATCCTGTTGCTAGACGTTGCTGCTGGACGAGGTACATTGTCCGTAGCTCCGCGATTTGTGCTTTGGCAGCTGCCGTAGCAGGACTTGCTTTTGCTAACTCTTCCTCGCTTTCCTTGATGATCTCTGCCGCCGATAGCAGTACTGGTGCTAGCTTCGCTTTTAGGTCTTCGCTGCCTAGTACAGTTGCTGCGATGATTTTTCCGAAGTTCTTTTTGTTTTCTTCTAGGTTTTCTTCGGCTGCTGAGTAATCGCCTCTGTAGACGTCTATTTGTTTTTCAAGTCTTTCCCAGCAGCAGCAGTTTGTGGTACAGGCTGTTGCATCGGGTGTCGCGCGTGTTTCGGCTACCGCTACTGCCACTAGAGCGATTACCGCGTGAGTGTTCATTCAGTGTCTTCTGCCAGTCGTAAACTTCGAGTTCTAACGAGTTGGTGACGAATCTTGCTAGATTGAAGTGTGGTAAAACTTTTTAGCCAATTACCAGTGTTCAGAGCTACTACACAGCAGAGATTGCACAAAGAAAGCTTTAGAATCTGTCTGTCTGGCCTTAGCCATCGTCGTGACACAATAGACTGCATTAGAACTTAACTGGTGTTTCGGCGTTAGTTCGAAGCTTTGAGCAACTTCTAAATAAAAATTTTTGGTCCAAACTGATAAACCGCTGCCGTGGTTGATGTTGCGCCCCCGCCAATATAACTCTATGTCAGGTGCACCGTTTGGGGCTGGTGACTCGTTGGCCTTTTAAAATTAGTGAATAACTAAAAAAAGCGTAGAGGCCTAGCAGCGTCATGATAAAACGTTTTACCGAACTTTACAATACCCAAAAGAAGGACCCATTTAGCTATATAATGTATTTTTTTGAACTCATGTTTCTAAGAGGATATTTTACCAATTTTGATTTTCCAAACATTCCCGACACATATTGCAAAAATATAAATTTTTGACTTCCCAAAGAAGTTTTAATAACGGTATATCCAGATGATTTTGTATTGATGGAGATAAGTGACAGGTACGTTATGAAATGTGTATTATCATTTTAAATGATAGGGTTTCTCATATTTTCGACTCATGAAAATGTTGGTTTTGTCATATAAACCCATGAAATTTATGACAAAAGTTAAAGGCAAACTTTGTGTTTTTTGACACGTTTCCACTTTGAAATCCAATCTATTTAGTTTTATATCCTGTGGATCTATCCATTTGAACGATGGTGTCTTCCAATCTTTAAAATGGCGTTCTTATTTCTATACCTGAAAGTTCAAATCTTATGGTTTCTAATCTGCTTTATTTGCTGCTAATACCTTTGACGTACCTCCCGCTTCAGTAGTAATGTAACATTTTCGGTTTTTTCGTATGCACAACACTTTTCTGTCTGGTGCAAAAGCTGTCTGGTTTTATGTTACTTTCATTTGAGACTTTATAATGTTGCTGTTATACATAATCCATATTTTTCTGAGTATCCTTTATTCGTTACAGTAAAGCTTCTTAAGCTCTCATCCTTATGTAAATTACCCGGCCAGCTAGTGCTTTCAATTTGATATTTATATACCAATATGAAATTAATTGAGTTCTATTAAAAGCTTTTTATACTTGAGAATCAACATCTAACTCATCGTATATGTAATAAGTTAAGTAGTTTGTAATATACTATTTCTCTTTTTCTGTTCAGTGTAATTCATGAGTAGTCCAATTTTCAAAATCTTTTTCCCAATAAAATTATATATTTTCTCATAGTTCTATCTACTATTATTATACCTGATCAGGAAAAAATTGGAATTACTTCACGCTTCACCATTCTCTCTATGCTTTTTCGCAGCTGCATATTGGGATTCACCATCACATTAAACATTACAGTCTCAATCAATTAAGCAAATTCTGCGTCTATCCATTTTTTAGTGAAATATAGGAAAGATCTGTTGCTCATCCTTTCGCTCTTCCACCAACTAATATACTTGCATTGAAACATCTACACACTTTCTAGTTTTCCTATTTTGGCCAAAATTTAGTCTTCACCACCACTTATACTATAATATTAGTACATCCACACTCATAAGATATTTATTATTATTATTACTGTTATTATTATTATTATTATTGTTATTGTTATTATTATTATTTTTCATAACTCTCAGTCATATTCATAATATAAACAATATTTGGAGAATTTCTGAAAACCAAAAAAAATTATATCCCATCATCCTACTACTTTACAACCATAGTCAATTTTCATACCAAAATTACATTCTTTTTGATTTTTAAAAAATTTTAACAAATTTTTTGTTACAAATTTGTTAAAATATTTAACAATTGAACAAGTTTAGCAAGTCTCATAAATTTCATAAAATTGAACAAAAAGGTCTTGTCAATAAATCTTAAAAGTGTTATGGTATAACTAAAAATTCAAGCAAAAGAAGGGCTTTAGTTACAGCTGAAATGATGACAGTTCCCTCATTGACTTTGCACTCATTTTTTTCTTGTTCCAATTACGCTTTTTCGTGTCACATTTATCCTCTTCAGTGACTGTGCATTCAGTTGGGGCTTTTTTTCTCCTTCTTTATTTTCTCCTGTGTGTTCTGTTTTTCCGTCTCCTTTGCCTCGATGTGTACCTTGCATTGTTTGTTGCTGAATCCTGTTTTTAGCGTAATAGTAAACCATTGCCGTGCCGAAGTCAGGTCCTGCTGCAATTTCTTTTGTTGTGCCTTTTATGGGCGTTCCACTTGTTGGAATCGAATGTAAGTCTTGTTCTAGAGGTTTTAAAAATTTGTCATTTACTGTTCCGTCGCCTGTGCCGAATATCAGGCTGGCAACTTTGTCTGCCGAGAGTTCTTCTCCTTTGCTTTTATTCTGCGTCAGAAAACCTCCTAATACTGTTCCCGGTGCAAGTTGTGCTGCTGTTTTGAGGTCTAAGTCCTGTATTAGCTGTGGTAGCGTGTATTTCGCCTGTAGTGCTGCTTTGAGTGTTGTTGCTAGTTCGTGGTCTGATATCTGTAGTTGCCGTTCTTCGGGGTTTAGCTTGTGGTCGTCGTCGCTTAGTTTTTCTGGTGGTGTGTTGAGGTTGAGTTAACTGTATTCCAGCGCCGGAATGTGCCGACTGAGTTACCGCCACCCTTGCAGTCGCCGTCGACAAAGCCTGGCCACTGACTGCTTTTTTTTACAATGTTTGTTGTCAGCGCCAGTTTTCCATTGCGAGTCCGTGTATGTATCACCTGAGACCCAGAAAATAACCTTTGCTGCTAGAGGCTTGACATTTAGCTACGGAAAGTGCTTGAGTTTTGATGATGGGCTTAGCTGCTGCGCTATGGTCTGTACGCCGCTCGTCGTCGCCGCTGGTGTGTTGCACGTCGTTTTGTACACGCCCTTGAATGATATCGTGGCAGCACACCGTCGCTCTTTGCTGCTACTGGTTAGTTTGTGTTTGCACCTTCCTCTGTTGCATGCACAATGGTGTCTTCGGTTGTTGCTAGCTTTTTCAGGGCGTACGTTGTTGCGTGTTCTGTCCGTTTCTGCGTAATGGCTTGTGCTGCCCCGAATATTTTGTCTAGAACGCTATGAAACTGTTTTGTCGCCTGCTGGTTGTTGAGTTCTGCTAGCACTGAAAGGAAATAATATGCTATCTCGGTGTTTGTTCCCTTTCTGCTTTCTCGTGCCAACTGCAAAAGTATTCTTTGTCCTTCTTTTTGCTCAACTGCTTGAGCTGCCTCTATTAGCCATCGTCTTAGTTCATTTGCAATTGCCCGATAGTAGTCGTCTATTGTGCAGAAATCAGTTACTTTGGCATTGGCCTCCGGCACTGTTGGGGAGCTCTTTGCCAGTGTTGTGGCGACAACAATAACCAACCAAAGCCGTACTATTACCAGTGTCAGCTTCATGATGTATTCGCTTGTGTTTCTCTTATCCTTGGCTTGTACTTAATGGTTTGGTGATTGCGTTTTGAGCAAGCGGCATTTATGCGTTTTATCCGCTACAGACGTACAGCAGTTTCAGTCCTCGGTTTTATGGGCACCTTGTATGGGAGCTGGTAGCTAAGATTCTCCTGGAAGATTTTCGGTCGTAATTTAACAATCAAAACCAGCCTTCATCCCACTTCTGTCATTTTTACTCTTGTTCATTTACCTGCAGTGTTCCGGCTTGGACACAGCTTCCAGTCACTCTAATAAACGTAGTGCTTTTATTTTGTCACAACTGCCCCTGAGTTGTTCGCTCGTCATCTTCCACCAGTATGTCTCCACATAATAGCTTTACTATTAAATATGTCATTGCCCTCATGCAATGCTCAGTAACATTTACTGCTTTCGCCTGAATTTGCGTTATTAATTTTCTTATTTGATTTTCTATGAGGTCCTGCACTATATATGCATGTCTATGTCCACTGTATACTTCGCTGAAGTCGCTGCTGCTGATGACTATGATTTGATTGTATTTGCGATTTTCTTGCAGTAAATGTTCACTATACAGAAGTCCGTTGCTAGCTTGTGTGAGACTATTTTGGGGCACTCCGTCGTGCCGAAAAATGTGGTTAATAAGACGAGCACCGTCAAGATGGCCTGTTGCTGTACTGTCATCCTTTTCTACCAAACCTTCTATGGTTTCCTTTGTAGTTTATTGAGGATTGGCTTTGTTTTCGCTGGCGATTTGGAGGCACCTGGAGTAGTAAAAGCTTATGAGCTCCAGTCTTAGCCCTCCTCCAGGCTTTGCCGGTGTAAGTTACAAATCCTGATGAGCCGATAAAAAAGCTATTAGTTCCGTATATTCAGCTTGAGCTGAAATAAAAGGATTTTATGAAACCTTTACGACATCCTCCCATAACTCTAAAATAAATCTACAAAGTAGGAAAGTTCCGACAGATAATAGGATCTTCTAGACTCTTCTATTTAAAAGAGCTCAAATTTATTCTTTTAGCTAGTCTTAATTACCACATCCGTTGCACATTAGGATGCGCAATCCGATTAAAAAATGCAGTCTCTAACATCGTTTCTGCAGTTGAATCTACCCAATTTATTAGTGATATATAGACACAGTGTTTTCCTGAATCATTTTTTGCTTGCTTTTACTGTTTCCCAGGATACTGTAATAACACCACTTAGGCCGTTTACTGGGCTCTTTCACTCCCATACTTCACGTTAAATCACTACTTTGTATAAAACAGTACTCATTTTCACGCTTCTGTTTTCAATTACGCATATGCCATTTGCTTTTCCTCTTCTTTCCCTTTTGGCTTTCCGTCGATAATAAAAATATTCGTGCTTTCACATTCACTCACTAGCTCTCATGTTAACATTGACATCTTCTTAAGTGCTCTTATTTGCGGCTTTCATTTTCTTTACCACCACTTTTATTATAATATTGGTATATACACTCAACATTCTCCTATCATCAATGTTACATAACTATTTTAATATTAACAAGTATACATAAGTGACTTAAATAAACAAAATAAAGTAAATTAAAATAACACTAACTTTTTATACCATTATCTATACTGCTGTTTAGCCACACGCTACATTAATACCAAATTTCAATCTTTTAAAATTACAAAAAGTTGTAGATCTCATGGTTTTTACGAATTTTCTTATTTATATTTAATAGTGTTAAAATATATCAAATTCTGTCAAAAAAGGGAAGTTATATTAAATTTCATAAAATTAAGCAAATATCACTGCATTGCAGGAATACAACTGAACTCATTAAAGAAACATCTGTCAGTGCCAATTTATTATTTACAATAAAACTGGAATCTTTGCGCTCTTTTCTTTTTCCTTGTCATCCTCATTATCTTTGCCTTTCCGCCATGCACAAACAGGTTTTTCTTTTCCTTTATTGACTTCTTCGCAATTGTCTTTTGAGCCATATTCGGAGAATTTTACATCTGTTGTTGACCCTCCAGCTTCTTTGTTTGTTTTCGCAACTGCAGATTTTGGATCTTTTTCGCAGGCTTGGCTTGTATAGTTATGTTTACATCTCACTTCTGGTCTACATTCATCTGGGTTTGTTATCTGGTCGCAGGATTGATTGTTTTTTGCGCCGTCGTTGTTATTAGAATCTTTGTGGGGGCAGCTGGGCTTGGTGTTTAAGTCTTTTAGCCGCTCCGCTGTTAGCGCAGCGACGTCCTCTGGCTCTAGTTCTAAAAAACTCTTGAATGTCACCTCGCGTTTTTTTTGTTGACATGAAGCTAAGTTGTCTAATCATGAGAGTGAATGGTATGCTGATGTTGTCGCTTCGTTTTGTACCAAATAAATTGTCTATTTTCTTTTTTCTTGTGGTGCTGCTAGCTGTTCGTTGCAGGTGGCCTCTTTTATGGCTTGCAGCCATTCCCCTTGTGGTTCGCCTGGTGGTATCGCTTGTTCTAGTGCGTCGATGGTTGTTATCGGTGTTGATGTCGGTGCTGCTGTAGCATGTGCCACAGTTGTTATGCTTGTTTTCGCTGCGTTGAGCGAAGGGTTCGTTGGGATTGTGTTTGACCAGGAGGCGGCGCGCAGGTCGTCGGTCGCATCAGCCGTCAGTATGCCGTCTGCACAGGTTAGCTTCGCTGTTGTGCCGTGTATGCCTACATATGCTCCAAGGCCGTTATTTTCCAGTTTGCAATCCGTGGCCTGTGCTGCCAGCGCTGCTGAGCTCGGCAGTTCTGCAGCAGCTATGGCCGACAGTGTTTCTTCTGTTGATTCTTGGCTATTTTAGTGAGGCGCTTTGCACGCTGCTTCTTCAAAAGCTGGCTTGTAGTTGCCGCCGGTGCTTGGCTTGATGCACGCGTTTGTGCTTTTGTCGTCGCCGTGGCCTTGTAGCCAGACGGAAAAAAAATCGTCGATGCGCCCGGCAGCATAGGCTGCTGCTGCTACAGCTGCTGGTCCTTTTGTTAAAAGATGAGTTGCCTTCGTATTGGCCGCGGCGCTCCTCCGTTCGATTACGGCTAGAACGATTTGGATGGCTTGCGTGTAGTCTGGTGCTATCAGTAAAAGTAAGTTTAGTTTTGCCGTTAGTTTGCGGTTTTCGTTTTGTACTTCCTCCAGACCGGCCGCAGCAACCTTTAGAGATACAGCCACGTTTTTGTAGTTTGTTGAGAGTTGGCAAGTTGAAGTCGCTATCGCTTCGCTCATGGATTTATCAGCGGCTCTCGCATACTGTACAATCACTAGTGGCACCAAGATCTTAAAGATCGCTTTTACGGATTCTGCCTGCTGTTGTTGCATTGCCGACCAGGGTTCCTCCAGTCACTTCTTTATTTGTGAGTACAACAAACTTTAAAAATGCTGTTTTCTGTACCGTGGCGACCAACTACAGCCTACACTTGCAACGGGTGCATCTGGAGCGCGGTGTTGGGACAAAGTGATGAGTATTATACAAATGAGTTACACTATATTTTTGAAAACTTCTTTCGGTGGTTCGGCGTTTCGCCTATTTTAGTCGACCTTGGTGCGTTCTCTTTGGAAGCTTATGGTCGAAAAAGTTATTTTACCTGAAGGAAGTAGCGACTTATTTGTTATGAGCGACATAAGGTTAAGAAAGAACTTCTTTAGTGATATTTCTAACGAGCTATTTTTGTTTTTCGTTTGCTTCAACTCTAGGATTGGCCTTTTAAACTGTGTGGTTATTATTCGCTTAATTAAGGCGTTCCTGCTTGTGTCTTCCATATGAATAGAGTTGCTGAAACCGTTTCAATTGTCGTTGGAAGTTTAAATCTTCCTCTGGATCTTCCTGCTTAATGCCAGTGACTAATTATTTTGAATTCCAATCAACTTTTTATGAATAAGATTTTACTATGTGCCGTTATATATATATATATATATATATATTTTGCATGTATTCGCTTCATCGGCAACTTCACTCCTGTGAAAATTGAAAATATCGAACATATTTCTATATTCGAAGATGAAGATCTTCTGGTTTCTAGCTGCTTCTATTTTTCTTCAATTTTATACTGCTTACTGGCACAATACACAGGAAAAGATGCTGCTTTTCACGGCATAGCTTGCTTTTTTTATCACTTGCACTCTGTATGTATTTAGACCACATGCAAAGAATGCTAGTCACTCTGGACTTTGAAAGTGCCTTCGTTTCTGGCTTTATCCCATTAGCACGATTGGTTAGCTTGGCATAGCGGTTATCCTTATATAAATTACGTTTTCTTTAAAATGTATTAGTGTCTATCCACTATAACAATACGGAACTGGCAGAGTATTTCCATTGATTTTTGCCGAGTAGTAGAGAGCCTCCATTATTTCATATAAGCGAGTTCCTATTCTTTTCACGCTATTTTCTATTGTACTTTTGTCAGCAGCATCTGTTTTTATTTTCAGTTTGTAAAACGTAGAGGTTTTATATGGTATAGTCAGTGTGTTGTGTTTGCGTATGATCGCTTATGACATATTTTTTCACATTATGATCACTCGTTAATTTCTGTGTTTGACATCGCGTATAATCTTTTCTCCTTCTTTATTCTCTTTGTAATAATATTTCTCTTAATTCCTCTCAACCACTCACTGCTCTACTAATTCATATAATCTAATTTCACCTTTGTCATTATTTAGAGGACTTCTCTTTTCCTTGCCCACATAGTATCCACCACTATTCTTATTATAATATTAGTGTATGCATACACACAACACTCTTCTATCATTATCATTATCATTGTTTTTGGTAAATTACTAATATCCATAAAAGAAATACGATTTAAAAAATAGAATAGCACTAAATTTTTATATCTTCTTCCACTAATACATTATATTCATAGGTCACTTGCATACAAAATATTTGATTAACAAGCTCTCCGTATTTCACAGTATCATCAAAACGTGTTAAAATATATCAAATTATAGTAAATTTTTCGATTTTTCATAAAGTGGAGCAACCATCCTTTAAATCCTTAAAATGCTAATATGTTACCAAACTCATAAAGGTAGTAGAAAGTAGAAAAATTTTATTATTTACAAGAAAACCGTAATCTTTGCAAGCAATATTTTTCCCATTTGCAGCAAGTAACCTTCTCACAATCTCCTTGTTTTGTCCCTGCACATTTATGATACTTTTTCTCATCTTTCCCTTCGTTCTCTTTTGCTTTTTCTAGTTTTTCTTTCACATCTTTTTTCAACGTGCATTTTTTGTCCTTTTCGCCTTCAGAGTTAAAAACGCACCCTTCTGTTTCTAGTTTTTTGCACGCTTCTTCGTCGTCTTTTCTCTTGTTATTGCATTCTTTCTCCTTGTCTTCTGTAGATATTGTGTCAGACGCGTGTTTCGCTTTTTCCTGTAGTTTCTGCATTCGGTTTTGAATTGCCTGCTCGCGCGCCGACCTGTAGTGAAAGTACAGGTGCATGAGGTTATGAATGCTAGTGATCTTGCCGAGTGTGTCGTCAGCCGGGCTTGGCCGCAGGTTATCAGGTATTTGGTATGCATCCACTACTTCAAATAAAGCTTTCTTCGCGTTGTCATCGTTCACGTATGCGTTTGTTATCTTCTCTCCCAGTTGTGTATCGGCGTCTGTCTCCGCCGGTTTTTTGCCAAGTAAATACCGTCGAGCTGGGTCTTTGAAGTTTGGGGATGCTTTGAGTGCTGAGAGCGTTTTTATGCTGGCCGTTTCTTCTGCTGGGGCTATTGCTGTTACTGCTTCTATCGCTTTCGCCAAGTAGTGACTTGCTGCTCCAGCGTCCTGTACTGTGTCGTGTTTCTGTACCTTTATCCCCGTTCCGTCTACCGTGAAATAGCCCGCTGCTAACTTAGGTACGTGACCGGCTACGTCGTTACCTGTGGTGCCGTAGGTTAACTTGAAGGTCGACTGTGGTTGTGATATGTCGCAGCTTGTGCCCTGACCGGTGTGTATTGTTTGACCGTTCTCTTGCCCACCGCTGCTGGTGTGCTTGACTCCTGCTGCTGTTATAACGCTGGTGGTTGTTTGTTCGTTTTTGACTTCGTCCCACGACAACTTGCACGTCGGTTGTTCCCTGTACAGCTGTTGCTTGCCGACGATGACGGCTGTGTTTCCTTCTGCCGCTTGCAGGCAACCTTTTGTGGCGGCCGATGCGTCGGCTTGAGTTTCAAGGAATTCGGTAATGGCCCCTTGCAGTCGGCCGAGGTTTCGTGCCGCTGTTACTGCCGCTTTGGCTTCTGTTTCTTGTATCCTCTTGGTCGCCGCCCCTGCCACCTCGGCATGCAGCGACCACACTGCCATTGTCGCATTGTTTAGGGGCTGTCCACCTGTCGCTTCGTTATACACGAGTGCCCTTATCAAGCGTTGCAGCGCTGTTTCACCATCCCGGGAATTTTGTATCAGGTTTTGAAGCAGGTTCGCGGCTACTTTCTCTGAGTCAGCTGTAATAGAGCATAGGGGGGTCCAGCTGGCGCCTTTTACAACGTCGCCATCTGCCGCGCCGGCAAGTCTTTGCAGTGCAGCAGTCACCGTTAGGATCAGAGCGGCCACTTTCGTTATGTGCATTGTTTTCCTGTCAGAACTTCTTTTAAATAAACAAGAAAGCATTGAAAAAAATCTTTTGGTGCTTGGAACTGTGTACTGTCATGCGCATCATCGTGCAGTCGCTGCAGAAACCTCCTCATTACCACTTTTTCTTCCTGCCCCCAGTTTTCAGACCCTTTTGAGTGTTTCTTTGCACCAGCTGGCCTTCATCCCTCATAATTTAAAATTTCCTACTTCTTATGTATTGAAAAAGCCAGTATTGGGTATCGTGACGTATGCTTGCCAAGGTGTTTTGTCTTTCATATGGCGAATACAAAATAAAGATAAAACAATCTTTTTTCCATTTCGCTGGTATCTCCCCTCCAACCCCTCTAGTCTCTCTATTCTAAACATCTTTAATTTCATACACTTCAAACCTAAAAACACAACAGGGACGTTTCAGCAGAACCCATTTCTCTCAGCAGTAGTTTAGTAACTCATATGACTTTTTTTTTAAATCAAAATTGACAGGATTGCAGGTGGTTACCTTTCTGTTCCATTTCATCCTTACTATTGCTTTAAACACGTCGATGTTAATATTTTACCTAGTCTTCAAACCACCATTCTTATTATAATATTAGTATATACACACCCACATCATTCTCCTATCATTATTATTATTATCATTATTATTATTACTACTGCTCTTATTATAATATTCGTATATGCACTCTCACAACACTCTTCCATCATCATTAGCAATACTATTATAGTATTACCTAAATATTCATGAAATAAGAAGAATAAACCAAAATTGCATATTAGAATAGCATTCATTTTTAATGCACTACAAAGCATTACTTTGCACATACAGGACACTACGATGCAAAAAATTTTCAC
Organism: Trypanosoma brucei brucei TREU927; assembly: GCF_000002445.2. Classification (NCBI taxonomy): domain Eukaryota; phylum Euglenozoa; class Kinetoplastea; order Trypanosomatida; family Trypanosomatidae; genus Trypanosoma; species Trypanosoma brucei. The sequence goes on along the minus strand of NC_007282.1, from coordinate 2,667,440 downwards.
TTACCTTCACAATTCAGTTAAGAAATGTTAAAGTATAGAAATTCTTGTAAATTATCAAAATCGTTAAAATAGTAAATCCATGAAACAAGCAGACATCAGGGCCAATTTTTTATTGACGAGGAAACTGGAAGAGCGGCACGTTTCTTTTTCTTGATCAGGTTCATTATCTTTACCATTTCTAAATGCACAATTATTTTTACCGTCTGTTTTGTCATTCTTACAAGCGGCTTTACATTTATGCGTTACAAATCCAGCTGCAGCTGCTCCATCTTTTGGTATCTCTCCTGCTGCTGGGTTTTTCTGCTCCTTGTTTAGGTTTGTACTCTTTTTTGTTGTTATCATAGTCGCAGCCGGCAGCTGCGCATCCTTCTGTGGGTTTGCTCGTGACAGCTTTGCATTTATTCTGTTCCTCTGCTGTTAGCTTCTAAAGAGATCTCTTTCGTAAGTTGTATGGATGAAATTCGAAACCGTAATATGGGCGTTGATGGTGCCACTGGCTAATGATAACGAATATAGGAAAAAATTAATTGAAGATGGCTGGCTAACGAATAAGGTGGCCAACTGCTTTGAAAAAAAACCGGCAAGCCGTTTAAAAATATATATTTAACAAAGCTACAAATAAAAGAATTCAAATAATTCAAAAAGCTAAAAAATGTGGAAAACTCATGTTTCTGCTGTCGCTCAAAAAATTAAAAGGTTAAAATAAAAATTAAAAAGAATCGAAAAAAATTAAGCGTAAAAAACAAGTCGTGGCGACGCCGCGAATGGACAAATAAAACCGAGTTGACGGCGTCAGTGGAAAAAAAGCTGCCGCTACGCTAGGGTCAAATAAGGGTTAAGATCCTCATAACAGAACAGCCGCTGCATCACTTTAAAAAAATTTAAATATTAGCAACGTATTGTAAAAAAAAAGAAAACCAAAAAAAACAAAAACAATTAAATGAAAGAAAATCAAAAAAAATCGTTAGAGTAAAATTAACCCTAACCCTAACCCTAATCCTACCTAACTACCTCCCCCGTCTATTTACCACCTCCTGCACATAAAAAAAAACGGGAAAAAGAAAAAAATTTTAGTTGCCAGAAAAACAGAAAATATTTTTTACAGAATCTCAAACTTAACAAACAACAAAAAAACTCGGCTTAATTTAGGTGTTAAAATATATCAGAAGTTTTCAAGTAGCAAAAATTTTAGCAAAGTTTTTTAAAAAGAGGGGGGAAATTTGGTTTAAAAAAGCAAGGCCGCAAATGCAGCAGAAACCACGCTGAGGGCGAAGTGTTTGTTTGGTAGAATAGAGGAATCACGGCATTTTTCTGTACCTTTATCATCTTCATTATCTTTGCCTATTCTCCAGCCGCAGACAGGTTTGTCTTTTCCTTTGTTGACTTCTTCGCATTTGTCTTTCGTGCCATAATCAGAGCATTTTACAGTTGTGGTTGCTCCTGCAGCTCCTCCGCCTGTTTGGGCTGCTTGTTCGCTCGTTGTCGTATTTAATTCGCAGTGAGTTCCTGTTTTTACGTCTGGTTTGGTCCATTTGCAGTTTCCATTGCTGTTGCAGTCAGCTGCTTTCGTTATCGCCTTACATTCTTGTTTTGTCTCCTCTGCTGTTTGATGAGTTGTAGTTGTTGCCGCTTTTGTTTGGAGGATTGGGACTGGCTGTTGTTCCCAAAGCAATGCTGTTGCGGTTTTGTTTAGTACCTCCATTTTATCCGCTATCCGTTGTATCTTGTTCATGTTGTCTGTCCTTGCGTCATAGTCGGCAGCGGCGTCGATGAGGTTCTGCACCCAGTCAAGTTGCGGTGTCCCCTTAAGAATGCTGTTGTCCGTGTACTTGACGCATCTGCCGTTGTTGGTGCTTCCTACCTTGCCGGTGCAACCGTCGTTTCCGTTGCCGCCGACAGTTCCGAGGGCGTATTTCATCTCTTGTCCTGTGCCTTTTGCCGTGTTTACTTGCGTATAGAAATCTCCTAGCAGGTGGTGGAGCTTTGTTGTGCTCTTATCTGCTGTTGCCCTTGTGGTTGGGCATTGCTTGGCTATGTGTTCGGCTCGTAGTTTGGCGTTTGTAGCTGGTTGCCACTCATCGTGGTTTGGGTTTGTTTCGCATCCCTTGCAGCAGCTTTTGCCTGCTGTGGTATCTGTATTGGCACCCGCACAAATGCACAAAAGGTCAACCAATAACGCCTTTCCGGCTTGTTCTCCAGGTGTTGTCGTTCCAGTTCCGCACAGTTGCGATCGGGTCTTGCCTGAAAACGTGAACGTGTTTGTGGGTGCATTGTTGCCATTTAGTGCTTTTGTTAGTTTTGTGTCTATATCCGTTTTGGTTTTCTTCTGCAGTAGCATTTTTGCCTCTGTCGCTAACTCCAACGCCGCGTCAGCTATAAGATGAAATTTGTTTTTTGCCATGGTGTTTTGACTGACTTTTCTGAACTGCTCTAGTTTGAATTTTACAGTTTCCGGTTTTGGGTCTGCTGCCAACTTTTGCCAGTGCTGCCAGTGCTCCTTGTAAGGTTGTGCGGCTGGTTTGTCGCTGGCTGGAATGTCATCCCAGCTCTTGTCTTTGTGCTTTGTTACTAGTTGCTGAAGTGCAGCTTCGCTCATGCTCAGGTTCACTGCCAACAGTTCGTCAGCTATTTCTGTTATCTCTTGAGGAAGGCTGATAGCTGGCGTATTTGGTTCGGCAAATTGGATGAGGCCACAAAGGGCGGCACAATCACCGCCGTGTTCGTTGTCTTTCACGGCACCTTGTGCCTGCTGTCGCAACACCATCGCCATTGTAAGTAATACCGCGCAAATTAGTGCGGTGTGCATCTTTTTAACGTCTTTGCTTCTCGCTATACTTAGGTATATGTTATAAATCCTGCAGTTAAGTGTGCTTAGGGTTAGAATGCTACGTGCTTACAGTTTTGGGGATTTGGCTCTTACTGCCAAGCACGAGTAAGTGTGGCTTGCAGCCTGTTTTTTGAGTTCCGGTCGGTCATTCTTTGTTTATCTGTTACTTGCAGTGCCGCCATCAGAATAGCTGCTACAAAAATACTTAGTCACCTTTGCTTGCACTCCGCGTTATGAAGAAAACAAAAAATAGCATTGTATGTTGGTGGCGCCATCTGTCTATATCTTAATCCTTACAGCAGTTTGCCCTGTGATAGTTATTTTTTTTACCGAATTTTCTGTAAAATTGGTGATTCCCCTTAAATTCTGGTTGATCCACTGTCTTATCTGCTTCACATCGCTGCTAGTCAGCGGTCATAGACTTCCACCGCTTACAAAATTAAATGAAACACACGAAGACCCCTTCGCTTTTTATGACCCTTTACTGTTAGCTGTTTAAATTCCTCTACCGGATCTCTGTATTGTAAAGCTTTGTTCAGTTTTGAGGGCTCACAACCCCAGTCATTGCCAACAGTCATTTGCTTTACAGCAATATCTCTATGAGAATTAGCTCTGCTGCTAATTGCAACATTAGTTTTACCAATTGGTGTGTAACAATAGTTTATTTCTGCGTCATCCTTGACGTTCGCCGTTGGCTCTATTCAAGTTATTGCACGTTCATCGATTGTGCCGCTGCCGTTACATCAGCCTCGAAAATTGCCGTTTGCCTTCCCGAAGCGATTGACTTAGGATAGCTTCCCCTTACCAACGTTTCTGCTAATGCAATTCCTGTATTTCTTTATATAAATAAAAGTGCTGTTAAAATGAAATCTAGCCGTTTCTTTCGTTAACACCTCTTCCGCTATTTTGGGTTTATCATAAATCTCCCAATAATAATAAAACACACTCACAACCCCTTTCTATCATTATTATTATCATTATTACTATTATTACTGCTCTTATTATAATATTCGTATATACATTCACAACACTCTCCTATTACTACTATTTCTAATACTCTCATACCCTAACTAATATCCGTAAAATCGACAAAAACTAAAAAAAAAGAATGTTGCTTATTAGTACACGCATTTCATACACTAACATCATACTTTACACCTATAGACTACTATTATATTAAAATTTTGTATTTTTAATATCTTTATCATTTACACATCTTCATAAATTTTAAAATTGAGCAAAAAATTCACTAGAAGTTTCAAAATACCACACAACTCATAAAGACAATTATAATCAGAAATAATTATTATTTACAAGGAACCTGTAGTCTTTGAAAGCATTATTTTCCTATTTTCAATTGCTAGTGCAATCTCTCTGTTGGTTATATTTGCATTTTGAAGAAGTTTGCGTCCCTTCAGTTCCTGTTTGTATTGCTGTTTTCTATATTGCTTTCGTGTTAGATTTGCAGTTTTTTCCATCCTTCTCACTTTTTTAAAATTTTCTTCGTGCCTTCGTGGGAGTTTCCCCCCACTGGCGCGACCATCAGCCATCACCGTAGAGCCCTGAGATGCTATCGGTCTGGCGACTGTGGCAGAGTCTCCCTTTTTTATTCAGCCTAACACACTCTCTATAATTTTTGTTGTAGCTCCGCAGTTGAACGGAATACAGCAGATGGGGCGAGAAGCCACCCAACCCGGACTCTCCCAAAGATGTCAATTAGCAATCCTTTTGTTTTGATTTTTGTTATTCGTTTATTATTCTCTCCCCCTCTTTCTGTTCCTGTTGCTTGTTGACTGCATACCCTCTCTGTCTCTGAGGGTGTCTGGACTATTCCTGCGTCCGGTGCTTTTCCTGCTAGCTCCACACTCGGCAATAAGGGGGAAAGTTGCAGAAAGGAAAGTGGGTTGTATAACTGTTACATTAGGGGAGGACTTCACATGCGGCCGGTTCCGTTCAACCGCAATGAGAAATTGCGCCAGCCTTTTAGAGAATCATACATCCTGCACACACACACCTTATACAGCTAACCTGACACGTAGTTCCTTCAAACCGGGACAGCTCATCAGGTGCAGCGACGTTTCTTCGCAGTCGCCGCGTTGTCTGGTAACAGCGCGCTCTACCTTCATACCGTGCATCTTATTTTGATGGAGGGTGAGGCCAGTTTTGCTAGCACACTGCCTTCCGCATGTCAGGCACCTCAACGTGGTGCCAGGATCCAGTACCCCGTATCATCGGGGGAAGCCAAGAGCTAGCAGCGTTCCTTTCATGGGAAACACTGCTGCCTCTTGGCTTTCCCCGATGATACAGCACAGGGATCAGCAGCGTCTTGCTGGGACACCGTTTTTCATTTGTCGGTCCCTGGGCACGTCAAAGCGTGCCATCAGCAGTATCATCCGCACTAAGATGCTGCTGTCCGGTGATGTGGAAGAGAATCCCGGCCCGTCGTTGCGCGGGATGCAGTGGAACTGCGCCGGGCTATCTCAAGGAAAGAGATTAGCACTCCACAAAACCCTTGTTGATGAGCGGATCGCCTTTTGTCTGTTGAGCGAGACAAGGATGACGCTTGGAGAGGAGGCTTGCTTTAGCGTTGCTGGCTACCAACATCACGGAATAGCTCGTAACTGCAAAGGAGGTGGTGTATCAATACTAGTGAGGGAGGACTTACTAGTCGAGACCGGTATGGCCGTTGTTGGTCGCATTGAACAAGTGCATGCAACAATTCACCTTGCACGTGGAACGGCGCTGACTGTCACGTCGGCATACATCCCACCAAAACACACCTTCACGGCAACTGACCTAGATACGCTTCTGACAACTGACGGTGCCCAGCTCATCGGTGCAGACGCTAACGCACACGCGTTGGCATGGGATCGCACGAGCCCACCAAATACCAAGGGTGAAACCCTCACACAGTGGTGCATTGACAACCAGTTTCTGGTCTGCAACACTGGTGAGTGCACCAGGTACGCGCGCCACCACGGGGAATCTACCCTTGATGTGACACTGTCAAGGAATTGCACAGTGTACACGTGGACATCGCTGTATTCTCCCGATAGCGATCACCATAACATATTTTTCGACGTTATCGTTGGAGACGACACAGATGCACTGAGTTGCACGCGGCCTCGAATGCCCATGTACGTATGGCTAAAAGCTAACTGGAGGAATTTCCGTCTCAAGGTTGACGAGCTCTGCAGGAAAATTGGTAGAGAGAAGAACGTCAACACCCTGGAACAGAAATTGAGCTCCGCCATCCGCATTGCGACGAAGATGTTCGTCCCCCGTGGCTGCAGAGCAACGCCACCACATTGGACACCAACGCTCACTAAACTCGATGAAGAGATCGCTGGATGCGGACCCTCCCACCGAAGGGAAATGTTGGTAGCCACGCGTAAGCAGATCCTGGACCGTACCACAAAGAAGAGATGGAGAACGCTATGCTCCAGACTTGCGGTGTCAGACCGCTGCAGTTGGCACATTGTCAAGAAGGTATATGCGCCACGACCACTAACCACACTGGCGGTACTTGTTGATAACGCGGCCATCACGGACTACCGTCAAGCTGAGAGGTTCAGTAAACTGTACTCGTCCCGTGCAAGAAGGCACCCCGACTCACACCCACCAGCACCCATAAAGACGATAGCGAGTGAGTTCAGTCCCATCACGATGGCTGAACTACGGAGATCGATCAAACTACTTCCGAGTGGATCCGCAGCCGGACCTGATTGCTTATACAACGAGGCACTGCAATATCTCGGCAGAACAGCGCTGAATGTTGTTCTAAGGCTATTCAATGAGAGCCTACGAACGGGAGTCGTGCTGCCTGCATGGAAGATTGGTGTTATCATCCCCATCCTGAAGGCCGGAAAAAAGGCGGAGGACCTCGATTCTTACAGGCCTGTGACGCTCACGAGCTGTCTCTGCAAAGTCATGGAGCGCATAATTGCCGCGAGGCATAGAGACACTGTTGAGTCCCAGCTGACGCCGCAGCAATCAGGCTTTCGCCCCGGATGCTCAACACTCGAACAACTCCTGCACGTCCGCGCTGCCCTCTGCCGTCCCACGCACCAATCTCGTACGGGTGCTGTATTCGTTGACTACGCGAAGGCATTCGATACAGTAGACCACGACAAAATTGCGAGGGAAATGCACAGAATGAAGGTATCACCCTACATTGTGAAGTGGTGCGTATCATTTCTGAGTAACCGAACTGGCAGAGTGAGATTCAAGGAGAAGCTTTCCAGAAGCAGAACATTTGAGCGAGGAGTGCCACAAGGAACTGTCCTTGGCCCAATCATGTTCATTATTGTCATGAACTCGTTGAGCCAACGCCTTGCAGAAGTGCCGTTACTGCAGCACGGATTCTTTGCAGACGACCTAACGCTACTTGCGAGGCACACAGAGAGGGATGTCATCAACCACACACTGCAATGCGGCCTAAACGTTGTGTTACAGTGGTCAAAAGAGTACTTTATGTCTGTCAACGTAGCGAAAAACAAAGTGCACACTCTTGGGGTGTACAGAGCGCCATCCCCTTACATTGCAACTGGACGGCGAAAGAATAGGAGCTGACAGGACACCGAAGCTTCTCGGAGTAACATTCCAGCGTCTGCAGGGGATGGCAACACATGCGGCCGAAACGAGACGCAAGATGGACTTCCGACTACTGCAGATAGCAGCCATCTCAGCTTCTACATGGGGGCCAAGACGACAAGTGCTGAGAGCTTTTTATCTAGCACTCGTACAGGCACACACCATGTATGGCATTGAGGTATGGTACTGGGACGCTTCGGAACGAAGTCGCGACCTCCTTGCAGCAGCACAACACAAAGCCAGTCGCATCATAGCCGGCATACCGCATGGGACGCGCAAAGAGGACTCTCTGCTGGAAGCAAACCTCCTGCCACTCAAGACGGCCACTCTTGTGCACAGCATGAAATTCATGCTGATGTGTGAGTCACGAGGCGGATGTTTGCGGCGCAGTGCTGAAGAAGTATACCACAGCAAACACCCAGTCAGAGCCCAACATTCCCGCATCATGCTGTCGTACCCTCTTCTCCACATTGAGCCACGCGAGCACCCACTGGAGACATCGACGCTCCGCCACAGCTGCCGACCGCTATTTCACACGCAGATAAAGCCTGTGTGCGCTGATGACCCTGACGATGTCAAAAGGGAGGCTTCCGAAAAGTGGATTGAACGACATTTTGCACGGAGGGGGAAGGAGCCACCGCGGCGAGAGCACTACGAATTGTGGACTGATGGATCCGTGTCCCTCGGTGAGAAGTCCGGAGCAGCTGCCCTGCTCTATAGAAACAACACGCTGATTTGTGCACCCAAAACCGGAGCAGGGGAACTCTCATGCAGTTACAGAGCGGAATGCGTAGCATTAGAGATAGAACTGCAACGGCTGCTGAAATGGCTTCCGGCATACAGAAGCACACCTAGCAGGTTGTCCATCTTCTCTGACTCGCTGTCAATGTTAACAGCACTGCAGACAGGCACCCTAGCCGTAACGGACCCAATTCTAAGACGACTATGGAGGCTTCTGCTTCAAGTTCAGAGAAGGAAGATACGTATCCGACTGCAATTTGTGTTTGGCCATTGTGGCGTGAAACGGAATGAGGTTTGTGATGAAATGGCCAAAAAGGCCGCTGATTTACCACAGTTGCGAGATACATGGATCCCCGACATCATTGCTTATGCGAAGCGAGTGCTTAGGTCGGAAGAAGTCCATGAGAACACTCATAGGTTTGGTATCACGGGCAACCACTTTCCAACAAAACATAAAGAAGAACTGACGAGGGAAGAAGAAACAGCACTGGCACGCTTTCGGGTTGGGTCTTCAAGACACTATGGATGGATGTTGCGAAAGATCAACCCGAGTGTGCCTCCACAGTGCCGATGGTGCAACCCACAACATGCAGCGATAGGGCCAACAATACAAACAGTCCCAACTGTTGCGACACGCACTCTTCAGAGAACCTCCGAACCGACCAAATGTACGGAATGTGATGCCACATACCAATGCCGCTCGAGTACTGTAACGCACATGGTAAACAAACATGGCTTTGTGCGAGCTGATGCCCTCCGGAGGATCAAATACGGCGATGCAACACCCGCAGTGGATATCCCCCCGGAGCCCCCTCCAGTGGTGGCGATCGTTCCTCTACCATCGAGCACACGAGTCCCGATGAGACCGCAGGTGCTTCATTGTACCATCTGTGCCTCCAAATTCGCAGTACCAGGCCCACTACTACACCACCTTAGAACAATACATGGCATAGGTAGCGGTAGTTGCCGCGTGAAAAGGGGGCGAGAGAACGAGGACTCATTGCAAGGAGATGGTAGAGCCCCAGCAGCGCCAGTCTCTCAGGATACACGGAAGCTGCCGTTTCAATGTGACCTGTGCGAGACGAGCTTCGGTACACGCTCTTCCCGGTCACTACACAAGAAATTCAAACATAAGAGCATAGTGATGGAGGACGGTACCGTAGTGGTGGTGCAATTCCCTCGTAAGCGTGCCCGTGAGGAAAACGTTGACGCCACTGGGAAAGGAGAGGTGCAGTGTGGTGTGTGTCAAAAAGTGCTCAGTTGCAGGGATTCTCTCATCCGACACTGTAAGGCTTTCCACAAAGGTGAGGGAGTCGAGCTTAAATGCAGCAAAAGCACAAAATTGTGTGCCACTGATTCCCCGCATACAAACACATCCATGTTGGTGTGCCCGACATGCTGAAGGCAGTGTGCTAGCAAAACTGGCCTCACCCTCCATCAAAATAAGATGCACGGTATGAAGGTAGAGCGCGCTGTTACCAGACAACGCGGCGACTGCGAAGAAACGTCGCTGCACCTGATGAGCTGTCCCGGTTTGAAGGAACTACGTGTCAGGTTAGCTGTATAAGGTGTGTGTGTGCAGGATGTATGATTCTCTAAAAGGCTGGCGCAATTTCTCATTGCGGTTGAACGGAACCGGCCGCATGTGAAGTCCTCCCCTAATGTAACAGTTATACAACCCACTTTCCTTTCTGCAACTTTCCCCCTTATTGCCGAGTGTGGAGCTAGCAGGAAAAGCACCGGACGCAGGAATAGTCCAGACACCCTCAGAGACAGAGGGGGTATGCAGTCAACAAGCAACAAAAACAGAAAGAGGGGGAGAGAATAATAAACGAATAACAAAAATAAAAACAAAAGGGTTGCTAATTGACATCTTTGGGAGAGTCCGGGTTGGGTGGCTTCTCGCCCCATCTGCTGTATTCCGTTCAACTGCGGAGCTACAACAAAAATTATAGAGAGTGTGTTAGGCTGAATAAAAAAGGGAGACTCTGCCACAGTCGCCAGACCGATAGCATCTCAGGGCTCTACGGTGATGGCTGATGGTCGCGCCAGTGGGGGGAAACTCCCACGAAGGCACGAAGAAAATTTTAAAAAAGTGAGAAGGATGGAAAAAACTGCAAATCTAACACGAAAGCAATATAGAAAACAGCAATACAAACAGGAACTGAAGGGACGCAAACTTCTTCAAAATGCAAATATAACCAACAGAGAGATTGCACTAGCAATTGAAAATAGGAAAATAATGCTTTCAAAGACTACAGGTTCCTTGTAAATAATAATTATTTCTGATTATAATTGTCTTTATGAGTTGTGTGGTATTTTGAAACTTCTAGTGAATTTTTTGCTCAATTTTAAAATTTATGAAGATGTGTAAATGATAAAGATATTAAAAATACAAAATTTTAATATAATAGTAGTCTATAGGTGTAAAGTATGATGTTAGTGTATGAAATGCGTGTACTAATAAGCAACATTCTTTTTTTTTAGTTTTTGTCGATTTTACGGATATTAGTTAGGGTATGAGAGTATTAGAAATAGTAGTAATAGTAGTATGTTGTGAGTGTGACTATACTAATATTATAATAAGAGCAGTAATGAGGATGAGAATAATAATAATAGTAATAATAATAGTAATAATAATAATAATAATAATAAGAGAAAAATGTTCTGTGTGTGTGTGTGTACTGATATTGGAATAGGGCAAGTGCAAAATGTGTATGATAATGATAAAATAGATGCACTTGTAGTAATAGTAGGGGAGAAATAATTAGAAGAGCGATATATGGGGAGGGAATATATACAGTATCAAACACTAATATGACGATGTATGTTATCTTAAACATGGAGATGAATTAGTCGAAAACAAGGTATACGCAAAGTGCAGATTGCACTCTTAGTACATCTTTTACGTTACAGATGGTATTAACAAAAGAAGGGGTCTCTGAATAATGTGCAAACTCGAAGAATTCTCATGGAGAGTAACCGGGAGATTGAACCCCTCAGCAAAGCTTTATAAAGTAAAAATGAACAATAGTGGTACTTTTCCGATTCCATGCTTGCTCAATAGAAAAAGGTTGAGGTCATTTAAGGAATGTATAGTTCACATAAGTATGCGCACTGAGGTGGCATCGATAAAACCAAAAAGGCGAATAAAAAGCCAAAGACATTTCCATTATAAACTACTATGAGGGTCAGGCACGACAGGTATTAAACAATTAGCAAGGTCATGCGTATGACCGAAGTGTCATCGTTATATTATTACTGTAGAACCATCGCTGCAACAGGGGGTGGACAGCAACAGAAGCAGGCACTGACCATAAATGATATATCTTTTATATACGGATATAGCATTGTACAGTACAGATTTAAAAGTTGATATTTCTGGTGTTAACTGCGTTATTTTTACCGTAAACAATAAAATTAGCCAAATCAGCATTCTTTCTTTTATTTTTCATGTACGTTGAAAAAAATACAGTGCTGCACAACTTTATACAATAGTTTGCTTACATTTGGCCAGGGATCGTGCACAAAAGATAATTCAAGCAATTAAAACGGCAGAGCTACCTACAATTGTGGAAAAACTGAGACTGGTCAACAAGTGAAGCCAACAAACCAACAACATCACTAACTATAGTAGCCTATATATGGCGTGTTTACTTGTAACGCTGCTTGGTCTTTTGGCTAGCAATAAATAAATAACTGATTGTGCTAATCTTCTATCTGGAGTCGCTTAAACCACAAAGGCATAAAACAGCGACGCTAGAACACCTTTGAAATAGTCTCTACAACAAGCCTGCAACTATTTTTGCGCCGGAGTAATACCGGTGCACGCAGGAAACGGTCTTCACACCAGTGATTCTCAGCTACAAAACCAGCTCAATAGAAGTGTATCCGGCGAGAACGGGATAAAATGAAATTCCTTTGACTTATTTAAGTTATTATCCACGGTCTTACTTAATTTATCAACCAATGCCTAGTTGGCTAAGAATTCAGAAAGTTACAACGTCGCCATTGATTGTGATAACACGCCTATCCATTAGACAAGCTACATTCCTAAGGAAGCGATTAAAACAGCTATATTCAAATAACTGTGCTAATTGTTTACCAATCTAACAAAAAGAAACGCAAGTGACTCGTTGCAAGTCCGGAGCCGGCACATCAACATAAGAAAGCTAGCTGAACTCTTATAACCAATACGAGCAGCAGCTGCCAACAGAAACGAGCCAGAGACACCATACACTAAGCAGGATTCTCTTATGGCCCCAGCGGCCAGGTAACGGCGGCTGTTCTAACCAAGACCGCCGAAGCACCACTTTCCCAATCACACCACGGAAGGAAACAAAAAAAGAAACCTAACCCAAAGAAGCTCTCAATAACCAAAAGAAAAAGTAACCGAAAAAAATCAGCAATGAACGCACCGAAACCGACACCAATCATACTGTACACGGTGTGGCTGCTCGGAGCACCAACGGCAAGCGCAGTAAAACAATCAGCTGCCCGAGAGCAGTGCGGCTGTCCGTGCAAGTGCCTTGCACGAATAGCTCAACTCGCAGACAGGCTGAGAGCTGCAGCTGAAGCGGCACAAAAGAATTTACAAAAGGACGCCGCCACAATCGAAAAACTCTTACTGGGAATTGCAAACGGAAACAAAGAGCTGAAAAGAGCATTAACACCCCTGCTAGCGACAGCAGTCACGAAAGCAGCACAGTACGCAAGGACGGTCGAAACACGACTCCCCAAAGTTAAAGATCACCTGCAACGCCTAAAGGAAGTAGCTGTACTATACGACCAACTCAATTATGTAGCTGCCGCGTACGACGTTGCTGTTATAACGCAAGCTGCAGTTTCGGCGCTAGTAAGTGCCACGTTTGCAGCTAACAACCACAACAAGAAAACGCGAAGCAGCTGCGGGAACACGGAAGACGATGACAAAACACCGATCGAGGACTTAGTCTTCACTTTCGATCAGAGAATCGAGGTAACTGAACTGACAATGGAAACAACACTAAAGTGCACGAACCAAGGGGGCAGTGGCGCCTGCAACAACGTAGCAAGCGACAAAGTAACGATCGGCGCTCACTTCAAGCACACAACCAGCACACATGCGGGCGGACAAATAACCGGGAAAATCCACCAAAAAATAGGCATAACTAACATCAAGCTGTCACATTTGACAACGTCAGAACTACAAGCCAAGCACAGCGCAGCATTTCAGGCAGCTGCGGCGTTACTGAGCCACAGAGACCTCACAGCCCTAGAAACATACACGGCCTCAAGTGACTTCAATACACTGGTGTACCGAACAGCTGTCAGCGACAAGCCGGTATCAGATCTAACCGGAACCAGCAAAGCGGCACTCGACGCAGCGCTCCGGAAATACTATGGCAAAGAAGATGGGACAGAGTTTCAAACCAAGATATGGCAAGCAATAGAAAAAACAAAAGCGACGTACTACAGTGGAAAAGACGACCAGACTGTCGACATATCACAGCTGAACGGAGACACTCAAGCAGCAGCAGCTGTAGCAACCGGCTTTTCAAAATTTCAGAGGACACAGAACTACCCACAAGGTCAGGGAAAAAGCAGCGAGACACAAATCAAGTCATCAACAGAAAAATGCAAGGAAAACACTGAAGCAACTAAATGCACAGAGGACAAAGATTGCGAACACAAAGACGGAAAGTGCGAACTTAAAGATACGATAAAAGTAAAGGGAGAAGGAAGAAAAAAACACTAACACCACAGGTAACAGTTCTTTTGTCGTTAAGGCTCCTCTTTTTCTCGACTTATTTCTATGATTAAATATCATAAAGGATGTTTTGACAAATTTTATGAAAATTATGTAATTTGTGATTTAGAGAACATTTTATAAAATTGCTATATTTGATTCATTTTTACAGTTTTTCATGAAAATGTACAAATTAGTGGAAATTCAAAGTTATTTTAAGGTATAAAAGTTTAGTAAACCGTGCATTATAGCGGTGAATGTGTAGAAAAGTAGCGTAATACGGTGTGAAAAATGATTGGTATTCTAAGTTAGTTTGTATTGTTCATTTTATGGATAGTAGTTAAGGTTAAAATAATAATAATAATAATTGTCATGATGATATGAGAGTATCATAATTGTGTATATACTAATTTCATGATAATAGTGGTGGAAAATACGAATGAACAGCAAAAGTAGAGACATTTAAAATTATGATGAGGGTTAAAAGAAAATCAGTGATTGAAAAAGGGAGAGCACAAGGAATATTATAAACAGGGATGCAGAAAGACAGAGAGGAAGATATGAATATAAAGTATACCATTTGTCAAAAACATGACAATGGGTATTATCATATACGACAAGATGATTGAGTGAATAACAATGTAAAGACAAAATCTAGTGTACATACAAAGCGAGTTAGCTATATGTTTCGAAAAAAAGGAGCTGGAGAGAAAAAGAAGATAAAAAATATGAATGAAACGACAAAATAGAAAGAAAGGAAAATAATAAATTATTAATAAGATGGGCAGGAGACAATAATGATCCTTATTTTACTCAAAAATTGATATATGCAGCATTGCACATTGTGTACCCCTGTAGTTTTTATTATGATTGCAAATCGTGATATGAACCGCTATCTGATGGAGGGTGTCACTTCATAGATTTAATGTGTGTTTTCTACGGGTGGGGCGGCTAGAAGAGCATATAAGGAAGGAGCATAAATGTAATTTTAGAAAAAAAGGATATCACTGTAAAAAAACTCTTACAAACATAGTAATATTGTCCTGTGGAAGTTGCTATTCAATATACCGAAGACACAAAGCACAACCTAAAGACTTGTGTGTGAGGCTCGAGCCAGACCACAAAGACTTTCTCGGAAAAAGATTATCGCAAGCTTAGGCCTAAAAGACGCCGCAAATGACGGCGGCTCAAGAGTATCAAGCAGGAGATAAACATCGAAGAGGGGTCACCAGCGTCTAGTTAGCTGCTAGCAGAACTAATATTAATCAATACGGTAATACGACAGATTAACATGCCACAATCAGAAGCTGAACGGCAAACCCAATATCCTGAAACACAATTCATCTCATATCTACACATCAGCAGCCGAAGAAGATCATAATATAGCCCTGCTTTGGTACTACTAAACATTCAAGACGATAGGCCCGTGGGCGCACCATTCAGCTGTTGTGTAAAAACGACAACCAGTATTCAGAAATAAGCCCCATAAAAAGTAAGAAAGTAGGAAAGAAATCATCAGGATCGACAGACGAAGAAGAACACTAGCAAATAACAAACTACAAAAAAGGTTCCACCAACGGTATCCGCAATTAGCGATAATTTTTATTCCGTTATTAACCATCAGCGATGTAGGAAGGTCAACGGAAGAAACAGCTGCGAGTGACTTTTGTACGGAAATCCGGCACGCGAACAAGCTACTAGACTCCGCTTCCCCGTTGCCAACTTAAAGAGAAGCCGCAGCGACAAAATCCAACGCTGTACGTCTCTTTAAGCTGGAAAAGACGACGCGACTAGCAACAAACCAAGACGGAGAATACAACACACTGGCAGCTTACAAGACACAAAATACCGTCAAAACGGCACCTTCCTCAGAAAAAGTGATCACAAACGATAAGAGATGCGGCAGGACATGCGGAAAAACTCACTTCGCACAAAACTATCAATGGAAGTGCTCAAACAACGACGGACAACGAAAAACCGGCGGCAACTGAAAAAACAAAAAGCAACCTGTTAACCTGGCGGTCCAATCAGACAACTCTATGTGCCACAAAAACTGACGCTAGTTACAAAATTATCTTACAAAAAATGTAGGCAAAGAAAAAGCTAAAAATGAAGGCAAAAAGACGTAATTTTGGGAAAAGTTTCTTCTCAGAGGAGAGGGGACCATTTTGAAACAGACGCTCACGGTGAGACTGCAAACGACAAAATCAGTCATGGCAGGAAATTCAACATACGTCGGAACCAAAAAACTTCCTAGGTTGCTTAAATAACAGTGAATAAAGAGCACAGAGCTTAAACACAAACGATATAGCATAAACAGTGACGCAGCCGCCAGTGAACTACAAGGTGGCGAGCATCAAACTGACTAGCCCCAAACCAGCAGGTCCATTGAGAAAAAATCCGAAGCCTCAGAGTATGCTGACGATATAAAACTACAAAAAAACAGACAGAATTATCCAATATTCACTGCAAGCAGCATCAAAAAGAAGTAGCTAAAAATGGAAGCTAATCTGCGACAAGAAATTAACCAGTCGATAAAAACCAAAATTTTACGCTAAAATAACCTTAGAAATACACAAATATCTAGGTGAATTACTGCATACTAACTCGGCTTCCAGTCTAGTTAAAGATCAGACACCACTGTGGACGTAATCATCAAGGGATACATTTAAAGAACCACATGTGCTATTTGTTGACAAGCATTATTCTTGTTGCGTGCGCTGCAACCTTAGGCCAAGCTGCGGTGGCAACAAAGCCGGCAGAAAAACGCACGGATTGCACCAACCCCTGCAACTGCAGGCACCGAGCACAGGAACTGATAAAGTACCTAAGCGGCTTGCTAGACACGGCAGCAGGCAGAGTGACGGAGTCGGCATAAGCAGCAGAAAAGCTAACTGTTGCCGCGGCAGTGACCTCCGGAATACAAAAGGCCAAATTTGCGATATTAGCGGGCATAGCACAGGATAGCGCAGTCGGCTGGACGGGACTATTAAGCCAAAACAGCCCGATTGTCCGACACTATCTGAAACTCGTAACCACGCTGTACAGCGGGTACGACGCTGAAGTGAGGGCACCGCAGAGCGGAAAAACGTACACGGTGACACCGGGCGCCAGCGCCAACACCCATTACGGCGACGCGGTGTACACAACGTCAAGCCTGACGGCAAACGTCGAAGCCGGGTGTACAACGAAAACAGCTGAAGACACACCGCCGATATCGGTGGAAACATTAGCAAAAGGACAAGGGCTAAGGAAACCACAACTCGGATTCAAATTAAGCCACGTGTGCACGAAAAGCGGTGTGGCGTGCAGCGGCACAAGCGCCACCGACATCTTCACTGTAACGCTAAACATAGACCACAACACAGCACCGCCCGCAACAAGCGGCCCACAAAGCTGGACAACAGCGAAGATTCCAATCGCCGGCACTATCAAACTAACCGGAGTGGACAAAGACAAACTGGACGAAAACCATACAGTCATATCCGCCGCCGTCTCAGCACTCACCAATATCCCAGAAGCCCATGTGCGAGAAAGCTGCACAGGGCACCCCCAGTTTTTCAACCTTGTAGAGAGACTGCTACTCGCAATGCCAGCCGAGACAGAGATAACTGGGACACTGACATCAAAAGTAGATGACGAAATCAACAAAATTTTCGGCGGCGACCAAGATACCTTCAACAAACAGGTTTGGCAGGACGCGGAAAAACAAACGGCAACTTACTACGAGTCGAAAAAAGCAACAACTGAAAACTTGAAGAAACTAGAAGAGGATAACCATCTGGGCGTTGCATTGGCTGTGGCTTTGGGAACTTCACCACCCGCAGTACCGAAATGCGACACCAGCAGCGAGGAAGTGAAAGGAAAAACAGAAAAGAAAGAAACAAAAGCTGTAGACGAGTGCAAAAAGCATACAACACAGAAACCCTGCAAAGAAGAAAAAGGTTGTGATTTTGATGAGAAAAAATCTGAGGTTAAAGATGCTTTCCCAAAGTTGATACTGAAAAGAAAGATGAAAAGTCGGTTTCCAGCAACTTGAGAGGTTCTGTTCCTCAGGTATTTGCTGCGTTAGTTTTGGCTGCATTCTAAGCAGCTTTCCTCAATTTTATGAAAACCTATGAAACTATACTTCCCGAAAGAATTTTCTAAAATTTGATATATTAAAAATCTTTTCCATAAATATATGGTAATTAGTAAAATTTTGAAAAACTATAAAATATGAAATTTTGGTATGACAGTGACCTATTGGTATAAATAAATAATGTTACAGAATATGAAAAATGTGTGCCATTTTAATTTGGTTATTTTTGCATCATGAATATTAATTAGGGTATTCATATAGTGATAGCAATAGTATGTTTTGAGTGTGACTATTTTAATATTATAATGAGAGCAGTAATGATAGTAATTGTAGTGGAAAGAAATAGAAGCACTTAAAACGGTGGAAGGGTTCAATGGTAATAAATTATTTTTAAAGCTACTGTTATAGGTATCTTCTAACGAAACTGGACGGTCAGGTTAGTTATCGGAGAAAGTTAATAAAATTCTTAGTATATCTTAACCTTCGTGTGCAAGTAGTTACTGCAATCTCTATAGCAAACTGAGTGGATTATGTGGAATGCAAGGAAAAGCGGAATAAACATAGCGCGAAACAGTATGTATGAGTGATGCTAACTTCTAAAAGAAAAAAGATGGATTCGTGCGAAAGATGATCTGTATACACTTAAAAAGTAACCACATCCAGCTGCATCATAACAATGCTAAGGCATTATTTGTATATGTGAACACAGTTTCTTTGAAAAGAAACTACAGTTGCGGAACTGATATCTTTCCTTTTTTTCGAATTTTTTGTATAGTCTTCTCCAATTTTCTCTGTTTCCTATATAACAATATCAAAGTTTATAGGTGATTTAAGTCTTAAAATTAGATGTCTTGAAAATGTTACTACTACTGCTGTAATTATATTTAGTGTTCTTAAGCTCAATATCTCTTAACGATTAAGTGAGCTCATGTTGAAATTATTACAATTGCTATGGGAGGTTTGTATAGTCATGTAAAAAGGCTTATATGGGTTATGGAGTTTTTGGAAAGACAGAATGTAAGTGATGATAATATTGTAATGACTGTTGACGGATCTTATGTTATTGTTTCTGATGGAAAGAGAAGTATGAGAGTGCAGTAAATATTTTATACAAAATACTGATGATAATGAAGATAAATTTAGTGAGGAGGGTGTCGTTAAAGACAAACAAATTTCTCCGATTCTATTCATGACGACAGCTGAGTATTATGAACCTCAGTTGGACTTGATAGTTTATTCTGATTACAAAGAACATAAAGAACGTTGTCGGTGGTTTTTTGAGATGACAAGCAAGACAGAAGAAGAGAAAGTCCTACCGCCTCTACTAAAATTTCACGACACAGGGAAGCCATACCTCTGGAGCGGTAATTTAATAGCACGAGTTTGGGAATTTAAGAGGTTTAAAGCCGCCTTCGATAAAGTTCTTGCAGTGGCTGACGAATGGTGGTCCAAAAAAGCATTTATATTCCCTTGTTGTTGTGAAGTGTGGAACGTGAAGAGAATGTCAGCAGTAGATTCGTTTTGCAAGGAGGGCTGATAGGTCTGGATTATAAAGAGCAGTTTTTCTCAGTTCCTTACGAAACTTCGCTCAGAAAACCTGCGTTTCTTCACTTTCTAGGACATGAGTTAACCTGGGAGGCAAATTCTAAAAAGATCGTATCCAACCTTACTTGCTTCAAGAAGGGAGAAAGAAGGGATTTTAATTTGAAGGATCTGGGGGGAAATTTTAAGTTATGCAATAGACGGAGAGAAGTGTGATATATATTATGGGCTGATTGTGATGGTACATTTAAAGAAGGGGATCTTTTTAGAGCTAAGAAGTTGTAGACAAGCAACAAACGCACACCACCATCACCACTGTGACCGAATTATGGATGACAATTGCTGACAGAAGCAACATAACCATGTGAAAGATGGCAAGAAAAGCATCAGTCATTTCAATAAACTGACTTACAAGGCAAGAAATAATCTTCCATTTTCGAATGTAGTCATAAAGACGATGAAGGTTCTTCTCATACAAATAGCAGCAGTCGTTTGGAAGTTATCAGGCATGCTTCAGCAGCGGCCGGCGACAACCAAGCAGATTTTCTGGCACTTTGCCGTGTATATACAGCAGTAAGGGCGCTCAGGAAAGTAACGTACGAGGCACCTCAGTTACGTACTGACCTAACAGATATTCTGAATTATAATATGTCAGTAGCTGCAGACGAGTGGCGGAATTTGTTTGGCAAAACAGAAAAAGACGCGGGCTGGGATGCTCTCAAGAAGGCAAAGGGCACATCGCTCGGAACAATAGACTGGCAGAAAGAGTGGCCACTGTGGGAGCAACAAAAAGAGGCAACAAAAAATTCTAACACGGACTGGGCAAAAACGCGACAGCTGCCCACCGACAACGCGTTCAAACACTATGTCAGAGGGTACGTCAACGAAACGGCCGCTCAAGCGACATAGCTCGGCGCCACAACGACAGCAATGCCGCAATCAAATGGAAAAGCAGCCGTTAACCGGCTAAGAGACCTGTTCGACGCCGCTCTTTGCACAGCGCCGCTTCAACCAAACAAACAAACAGGTGAATGCGACCAAATCACGGGCGACACTACATCAAAGACGGCAGTCTGTACCGCAGCAAATGCGGGGACGAGCCTACAACTTGACATCACATGCCTCTGCAACAGCCAAAGCGCACACGAATGCACAGGAGCTGATTCAGGTTCACTAGCAATGAACGACAACAATTTCAAGGCGGAGGCGAACACAAAATTTATTAAGGAATGCGGCTCTGACCCTGAGCCAAACGAAGCTGACACGCTACTTGCAGCGGCCCTCGCGGCATTCCAAGCCAGGCTAGGGGCGGCGAAAACCGGCAGTAGCGACATGAAAATCATTCTAGGAAAGCTCGATGGTGACAGCGGCTGCGACAAAACTAACTCAGCTTGTGTAGATTACTCGACACCATTCACAACAGCTCACAAAGGTGTGAGAACAATACCGTGGGGAGACAAATTGCTTGACGCCCTAAGCGTAATGAAAACAATCGACGCCCACAAAGAAACGGCGACACCAGCAGCAGAGCAACTAAAAATCGCAAACGATGCGCTCGCAGCCGAGTTCAAACGGGAATTACCAAAACAACCACTGTCACAAAGCACTCCAGGCAGCTCCGACAAACCAGTAACAACACAACAAAGCATCGACTACAAAGAAACAGAGTGCAACAAGAAAGAGTCAGATAAAGAGTGCCAAAAAACATGCAAGTGGAACGCCGAAGCAAAAGATGAGAAGAAAAAGTGCACATTGAGTGAGGAAGGCAAACAAGCAGCAAAAGAAGGAGGTGCAACAACTACAATCGGGTGTGCAAGGCACAAAATCATGGAGGCTTGTCTCGCTGACAAAACAGATGACAAAAAGATTGTTCATTTAGGAAAAGAAGAGGTGGTGAACATAATCAACGTAAGTAAATGTGCCTAAATTTTAGTTTCCTTGTAAAGAAAAAATTTTCTCTGATTGCTGCTTCTTTTCTGTTTAAAGTATAATTTTAGAATTTAAACATTTTTTTTTAAGAATTTTTTACGATTTATAGAATTTGATATATTTTGATACTTTTTGATGAAATGTGAAATTTTGAAAAATATAAAAATATAATTTTTTTAGCAAATTGTATGTGACGGTGGAAAATGCACATGACATAAAAAGGTGATATGGAACTGCAAATCAATTCTATTATTAATATCTTCTAATTTAGTTTATTACATAAGAATTAGTTAGGTTAATAATAATAATAATGATAGGAAAGTCTTGTGAGTGTGTGTATACGGATATTATAATAAGAGCAGTAATAATAATAATAATAATGATAATGATAGTGGAGTGTTGTGAGTGTGAATATACGAATATTATAATAAGAGCAGTAATAATAATAATAATAATGATAATGATAGTGGAGTGTTGTGAGTGTGAATATACGAATATTGTGAGAAGAGTGGTGGTGACGTCCCAATGACTCAGCAAAACAAAAGCACTTGAAGACTGGAAATCTCGCAGTGAAGCTAAATGTGAAGTGTGGAAGAAAGTGAATGTTACATCAAACAAGAGTTATAGTATGGGATGAAATTCAAGGGGACAGAGGTTAAGGGATGGAAATGGCAGGTGCGCTGGCTCATCCACAAACATGGAGGGGTGCCATTATGCATGCGGAGGGAACATAGGGAACAATATGCTAGAGAGAGAATCTATTATAAAAGAAAGATGGGACTACTAATGTAGTTGCTGCAGTAAAGGCAGTATAAGACAATGGAGGAAGACACAGAGTGAACCGACTGGAAACGGAACAAACCTAAGAGGAGAATAAAATGATAGAGGAGTAAATTTTACTCGATATTTCATTTAAAAATGACAGCTGTCACATTGTATATTCCGGAGGCTGTCGCTTTTTGTCCGATGACAGATCTTTATTCCTATTTGCAAATACAATGTCTTTGGACGATAAAAAGAGTATTTAGCGGTTATTTGATGTCGTTAGAAACACCTGGCTAACAAAAAAGAAGAAATGTGGCTGGATGAGAGTGATTTCAAAATTTCAGCAGAGGTACTTAAAGGTATTCTGAAGCAAGAGAAAAAATATTAAAAGAAATAACTCATAAATCTTAATTTTCAATGAAATAAGAAATTTCCGAGGTATGAATGACTGAATCAAGGTCTCAACAACCTAATCCCAAAAATTGTTGGAAATGGACGACGGTTCCGTATGCAATATTTTCTAAAAGTAAACGTGAATAAATTCATAGTTTATGTGCTGTACTATGCACGCCGCACAGACACCACGAACCCAAATTTAAAGCGCGCCAGGTAATCGAAACAACCACCTGAATGACAGCACAGTTTGTGTGTCGACACGAGAGTAACGTCATAGACACACGCATGAATATCTGTCTATACCTACAAAAATATATATATATTTATTAAATGAAAGCAGAGCAAAAACAGCAAAAAGCAGATAATATTATTAAAAAGGCAGTGCAGAAGTAGAGGATGAGGCAAACACTTTTAGTCCTGGCACTGTCGCTAAGCGCTGAGCTGTGGAACCAAGCAAACGCGGCAGCCGGAAGCGGACTCAATGCGGCGGTGTGGCAAGCGTTGTGCGGCGTTAGCGAGGACGCGGCAGCGGTGAGCAGTGAAGCTCTCGACGAAGGAACGCAGACGATAAGCGCCATATTCAATCACATGCCGGCAGCCAAACGCACCCAGATATTCGTATCCAAGAACATTCTCAGGAAGCAAATCAAAAAGTCGATACTTCTTCAAAACTATTTCGCAGAAAGGGCTGACTCGGCACTACGGACACTAAAAACAGAAGACCTGCTTTCGTACATCAAAGCAGCATCAACAACAGCGTATTTCAAAGGAAGGATGGATGACTTTTGCATATGCTAGAAAAAACGGATTCCGCGAACAATGGGTGCTTGCTCCAGGAAGCAGCGGCATCCCAGGCGCCAGGCAGGGAGAACACGAAGATCGGAACCACAGAGTGCAGCTTGCAGCCACCGAACCCGAAAGCCAAGAAAAAGCAACGAAAACACATCACACCGACAGGCTACAAGGATCTAGTGCACACGCAGAGTGCAGGTAACGAAGTAACGGGAACAGCAGGCACACAGAAATGCAAGCTGCTCATAGCACACGACACCAACGGCTTCAGCGACAGCGGTAGCCAACCAGCGGCTTTTGCCATTCTCGCCGGCTACCTGCAAATAAAAAGAACCGGCACACCACCAACAACAGCGGAGGCTGCGCAGCTGATTAATCTAGTAAACGAAGCTACAAAACCATGGGCAATGGCACACGACGCAACAGCCAAAATACTGAAGGCCTCGGATAGCAGGATCACAAATCAAACTGGCAAACCATCTGAGAGGAACGCACTTTTCAACGCGGCGCAAGCGACAATTAAGAAACTTGGGAATACTCCAGAGCCAAGCATCGCGACCAAAACCTTAGCAGCAGTTTTTGGAGCAGAAGAAAAAGAGAAAGTCGACGATACTGAAGCAGAACTAAACAGTGAAATAATTCCTCAAGGTGTGGCCGGCTTGACAAAAGATACACCATCAGGCAGCATCGACAACCTGCAGACATTAAATGACATTCTTACCTATTACGAGTGGAAAGCCGCTGAGGGTATTGCAAAGCTTAAACAAGACGCATCCATTAACAGCAAAAAACAAGAAACAAAAGAGACAGACTGCAAAAAGATAGCAAACCCAGAAAAATGCAAACCCGAAGAGGGCTGCAAATATAATGAAACAAAGCAAAGCATGCGAAGAAGATCCAAAAAGTCCAGTCGTTAAAACTAACAAAGAAACAGAAAAGGCAAGAGAAAATAATGGGAAACCTGATTTCAGTAAATTTACCACTCAGCAAGCTTGTGAGGATGCAAACAAGGATGGCAAAAAGCATTGTGGGTGGAGAAAGGGAGGTGATAGCGACCACGACAAGAATACAGAAAAGTGCAGTAACGGACGTTTTCTCCTCAATCAGAAATTTTCTCTGAGTTCTGCTTTTAATAGTTTGATAGCATGTTAAAATTCTAAAATTCCAAGTATTATCGCTGAAATTGATGGAAATAGTAAAATATATATATAATTTTTTATTTTTAAAGAATTTAATAAATTTTGTAAAATATGATATATTTTAACACTGTTTGTCCAATCTTTTTAAATTTTTGAAAATTTGAAAATTTTAAAAATATGAAATTGTAGTAACAAATGTATGGTGAAAGTCCGTACCTGTATAGTTTGATAATAGGGTACGATAATTTTACTTTTTTCTTTATTTTGTGTATTTTGTTAATTTATGAACATAATCTGTGGTTATAACAGTTATTGTAACAGCAATAGTGAGGATGATAATAAAAACAGCAATAATAATAACAATAATAATAATAATAATAATAATGATAAGGATAATGATAGGAGAGTGTTTTGTGAGTGTGTATATACTAATATTATAATAAGAGTGGTGGTGAACGGCATTTGCAGGTGATGTGAAACACTTAAAACAATGGCGCTGTCACAGTGGGAGTAAATAAGTAATTAAAAAATAATGTAAGAGAGGAAAAAGATAAGTTACAACACATCATGAACCATTGGACACAGCTTATGTGCAGAATGAAACGCAGAGCTGAGCGATAACATCATAATCTCTCGGAAAAGTAAAAGATTAAAATTATGAGGACACAGAGGCCATCGGCCGATAGAACTGGACTTAATTTGTCATTCGTAGAAAAAACATTAGAATATGGTTACTGAGGCACAGATAAAGCAAGCGCTAAAAAATAAGGAAGGACGTATATTAAACGACAGAGAAGCTTAATAAACTGGACACGAAAAACGGTGATACCCCTCCAATTCTTTATTGGTATACTTTCCAGATGCTAAGGTATTTTAAAAAGCGCGCAGTCCATACAATAAGTGGTTTCTGAGGAGCAGCTAAATAAGCGTAGAGACAAAAAGCACCTAGAAAAATACATGCGGGTCCGATGCTTCAAGAAATAAAGTGCATTCGGTCCAGAAACGACAGTGATGCAGAAAAAAAACAGAAGAGTGAGGAAGTCCGTGAGAAACAACGATGCTACATGGTTATGCTGTTTGCGCGTAATGAAGAATTTCCGTCAGACAGAACTGATAGCTAAGCAGAAGCTTCTAACAATCAGGCATAGAAATTTTGTGGTATTTTTATCTTATAATGAAATATGTTCTCATTATAGCCTCTACACTAAACACAACAGATACACGATGACAAAAAATAATAGGTAGAATCCCATAATTTTCGGCTAAGCAAACTCCTCTTTACAAACTTCCCAGACCGTACAGCCCAAAAGGACGGACTAACAATCTGTCGATCTAATGTAGCAGTGACTTACATAGTCAATAATAGTGCATATTATAAAATAATCAAAGCCTAGTTAAAGAAAATAAGGATAAAGAAGAGGGATCCAAAAATATCTATTATGGATTTTGTTTCCAGAAGTGGTGTAAATGTTTAAAATAGCACAGAGAAGCGGTAAGAAATGCAGCTAACTACGTACTGCACGTAGCCATGACCGAAGAGAGCGACGAGCGGCAGACTTAACAATGGGTACCTAAACGTTTCTCCGAACAAAGAATAAAAAACTAAGCATTCACAGCCACATAAATTTAAAAGGTATTCCTTTAGCTACGAGCAGTCTTTATGACGTTTTATTTTGATCTTGTAAACACTGGACAGCAACCACCAACCCAATAAAATCCCAATCCCGTCAAGAATATACCGTAAAACAACGGGGACAGAGGACCAAATCATACAAGGTTAATTGCAGCGACATTCCCTCTATACCAAAATTAAGGAATTTCGACACAAGATTAACGGAAAGACCCGATGGTTGTCAATAACAATTTACGTTATGCCGGCAGTGTACAGAAAAAACAGCTAAACAAACAGCAACACAGATGACAAAGAAGCGATAATAAAAACAACTTTACAATAGAGGCTGTTCTTAAACAAAGTAATCGACGCCATCAAAGCCAAGGTATTACACGTAAAATCAAGGATAATAAAGCTGAAAGTGGAAATAAAAACTCACTTACTAACAACATGTTCCACAACCCAGACAAGCTGCCGCAACAAATACCTTTTCTGGCGGAAGTGACTGGTACACGCCCGGAGGTGCAACAAGACCACATCTTTCAGACTCGACCAGAAAGGAGTCAGCAGCGGTTGCAGACGTGGTTATTACCTCGTTAGTAGCACCGGTCGTGACAAGCAAAGAAAAAATTAACCAGCTATCGGCAGCGCAACAATCGCTGTGCGGTGACGATTATTATTTCTCGGAGGGAGAAATGCAGTAAAAAGGTAAGCTAGCTGTAACAGCGCCAGCAAACCGCAAGCAAATGCAGTTATAACCAAGGTAGTAAATAACTACAGCAGGTTATTCAGACGAAGAACAAAATGGCTACAACTATAATTAGAAACAGAAACGAAAACACCTTTAAAAACTGCTACTGCACACCAGCGTTGGCAATTTTCTTTAAACCTTATCAATAACTTCAAAATCGTGTGCAATAACTGTCAAGACAGTAGCAGTATAAACTAACAAAATGTTAAGGTATAGTCGAAGATCAGAAAATATACTAATGCGACGCAAGGTATTTACCTTCGTGGCAATATGCGTACTGGCTCAAAGCAGCAGCACAACCGACGACCAGGCGCAGAGCCTAGCGGAGCTTTCAGCTCTCTGTCAACTAATCAAACTCACAGATGCCGACATGTCGGAACTTCCTAAACTGAAACCCGCCGAGGAGGAACTCGCGGCACTAGAAGTGCTAAACATGCCATTAGCTGAAACTTCATGGTGAGCTAAATACCCGACCAAAGAAACAACGCAGCTGGGAGAGAAGACGGCCTGTCAAGGGCACACCAATCAACCATATGGCGAAATTAACTTCAAAAAGCGGGTTCATGTAAACATGCAGGCCACCGCAAAGGAGACCACTAGTCCAGAAAGTAAAATACCAAGCGGCTTGCTAACCACGCCGTCAGCGTCGGCGGCGAGGCTAGCACAAGCAGCGATAATAGCAGAGGCGACAGCACTACAAGAAGAATTCAACAGCAAATACAAACCTGATTTAGAAAATTTGGAAGCGAAAATCAGAAGCGACCTCAACCAAGCGGCGTACAACTCACCAACCCTCGAGGACAGCGCTAGTCAAAGGTGTAAAATAACCAAAACCGGCAACACCGAAGTGCTTTGCGAACTCCCAGCAGTCGGCGAGGCGCTCTGCGCAACTGTGACATGCGTGTGCTCCAAATTCAGTGACACGCAAGCCACTGATGTCTGTGGAACTGGCGCAACACCGCAGCTAACAGAAAACAACGTGGCATCACACAAAACAGGCTACGACACTATCCACGAAGTTTGCAAAAAATACCCTGCTGAAAAACTATCAGCAGAGCTAATAGAAAGCAAAATAGCAGCTCTAAAAAGCATGTTCAAAACTAAAGGGAACGGCGGAAACATGGCCATGGTACTCGGCATAATCGGAACAACGCATCAATGCAAGAAATTCGCCAACACCGCATGCGCGGACTTCACCAAATTCTCGCTATTCAAAAGCGGTCAGACGCCAGAAGCAATAGCATGGGAGGTGGCAGGTGTCGCCAGGGGCAAAACTAAAGAAAGCTGACGAAGCAGCGATTATACAGAAAAAGACCAACGCAGTCCTGCGCAGCTACACAAAAAGAGCCGAGATGATAATCAAGCGCTTGCTACTGGAAAAACCGCCTGCATCCGAAATCAACCCAGCAGTTGCACAACAACAGCACTGCAATATCCACAAAACAAACACAACCTGCACAGCAAATAACCGCAAATAGGATAGCACTACAAAAACAACAGGAAACCACTGCAAACCTAAATATGATGAAGGACAGACAAACACAGCAGTAGGAGCAGGACAAGCACCAAAAGAGGGTGAAAAGTGCTCCGAAAAAAACTGGGTCCGACTGCAAAGATGGTTGCAAATGAAATGGAAAAGAGTGCAAAGATTTTAGTTTTCTTTCAAATAAGAAATTAGCTCTGACTGCCACTGCCACCCTTGTGATTTTGGTAGAATTTAAAAAATACTCGTTCAATATCATGAAATTTATAATAATTTGAAAATTATAAAAGTTTTCTATTTGGATGAATTTTTAAATTTACTAAAATTTGATATGTTTTAACACTTTTTGATTAAAATTGCAACTTAATGAAAATAATGATATTATTGAAAAGTGTGTATAATGACCTACATAGGTACAGAGTAGTAAATTTATAGGGTATAAAAATGAATGCTACTCTAATTCGGTTCATTTTGCTTATTTTATGTATATTAGTTACGGTTATAATGGTAATAGTAATGATAATAATTGCATGAGAGTTTTGCGGGCGTTTGTATACTAATCGTGTAAAAAAGTGGTGAAGACTAAATGGGAAGACAAAAAAAGCACTTAAACCAATTCGATTGTGCAACAGAAGTAGTTAAGTGAGTAAGAAAGTGAGACAGAGTGAAAGATAAGAAGAAAGAGATGGAATATGCGCATGTCAAACAGAAACATGGATATAGAAATAATCATACACAAGGAGATAACGAGTTTAATAATAAATAAAATACAGGAACTAGTGTAGTCTAAATTGGGTCTCCACAGCTTACATAAGCAACGGGTAAAAGTGTAAATTATCTTAGAGTTCTACTACTAATATTATCCCAGGAACTGTTCCAATAATTCATTTTTTGCTCGATGCTCTATCATTAACGAACTGATCGTAATGACGTGTATTAATCTACTAACGCTTTTACTATTCGTATTAAATTTTGTCTTTTTCTGAATTACAAAATCAGGAAAGAAATGAAAGATTAAGTAGTTAACAATTAGACGGTAAATTGTGCAAGCTAGTAAACTGAACACCAACTTTTTAAACATAAACAGAAAGAAAAATAAAGCAAGGTAACAGCGAAGGAAAGGCAGAAATAAAAACATTATAGCATCACAATATTTTGTAGAAAAGGTAAACTTTCTGGTCGTTGAAATGAGGTTAATGGGCAAAGGTATAAGATTGTAAGCAGGTTTTTGTCGTCTTCTATAATAATTTACTAAAGGTTTTTAATTGGCCTTAAATGGCATAGTTAGTAGAATAAAAGTAATGTGAGTTACAATATCCCAATATAAATTCTTTCTTAGAAAACGGTAGTCGCTTCTTATAGGTATTTTCTTTCTATTACAGTTTTACACAGAGTTACATTCAAAAGAAAGCAAAAAGTGTCATTAAACATCACCAGAAAATAGAAAAAATAGAGGAAACAGGAGCATTTAAGTTGCGGATATGAGTAATATCTTGATAAACAACAGTATCAAATTCTCCCCAGTGCTATCAATATCGCTGCACAAAGAAATGAATCATACGCACAGCATGCGAAGTTGAATTATCCGCGAAGGTAAATGCCCCTAATGTGAGCAGCGTAAGTTTCGACAATTAGCAGTACCATATAGAGTCAAAATGATCTTCAGTATTTTCTTCAAATATGGATAGAGGCTACATCTGAGATGAAAGTATAATCTATAGTTTTTAATGTGATAGCGTATCCTAATGCCCAGCTCTAAAGAATAAGGAAGAAAAAAAGCAGAAATATCTGGAAAGGATTGAGTAAGTATGAAATGATGTCAAACTCTTTTCGTCAAAAAACTTGGTTATTGTTGCTAACATTTAGGCGAAATACTATAATATTATCGCCCGATCAATTTTTAAACTAAGACAACCAATGGATTACTGAGGAGAGCAATGAAAAAGTGTAAACGAGGAAACTTCTTCAAATGACACATATATCAGCCTATGAAAGAACTGTATGAAGTCGAGAAAATTAATGGTTGCACTTCTTCAATTACATGTTGTGATGCTGTGGAGATATTAATACCTTTCAAGTAACGTGTAATTTATATAAAAGAGGTCACGAAGCCGCTATTGACAGTGTGGATTAATAAAGCAAAAGCAGTACAAAAACACTTTCTGGCCACAAATTTCCATGTCTGTAACAGAGAAGATATACAGGCATATATAATTCATGACAAAAGGAAAAGTAAATCGGGTCCAGGAGCAACAGAAATCTTACATTGTTACTGAATCAGCATGTAAGGGAAAAAGATGAACGGAATATAAAGTAGAATATAAACCATAAGAACTGAATTTTAAGTAGGAGAAAAATGTGCAGTATTATAAAGAACAGTGGGAGTGTATCACATTGTAGTATCAATGCATGCAATAAATTTCATGCCGAAAGCAATTCAAATACCAGAAGTAACAAGAAAATAAAAATTGGTACAGAAAAAAGAAAGCGAAGAGTAAGCAAAGCACATATTAACAGCAGCGCTGGAACCCTTGTAACTCAAGCATTATTCACTACTGAGGGAATGTAAAAATCAGGTGACGCCAACAAGGTATAAGACTGCGAAGAGAAACCAAATCAATAAGAAAAGGCGGTGAAGAGGTCGGCTGTTAGACAGATAGCGAGGCCAGAATCCCCCTAATTATCAAAACATATCTTCAAGAGAAGCGGAAGTAAACCGATGCTGGTTCGCAGATCTAAAACAGCACTCTAACCATAGAAGCAACGAACAGAAAAATTCACTACACAAAGTGCAAAGAAGTGCCAGAAAACGTCCCCTATTTTCCGCTACAACTTTAGATAAAGAGCTTCTAAGGAGACACAATGCCCAAAGACCTCACCTCAACCCTCACAACCCACCATGAAATCTAAAGGGAAAGAGAAGAATAAAAAAAATCATGTCAAGCCCTGTATTTGTATCACTGCTCGTTAGCCTGCTTGAGGCGGTCTCAACCGCAATACATAACAGGAAAGCGAAAACAACGAAGGCTTTTGAGGCACCACATTACCTCAGAGAAATGGAGTAAAAAGCCAAAACAGAGCTGGAAGGCACATTCTCAAAAGCAGTAGTTGCAATGGACATAGCAACCAAAATGTGGCTAGAACGCAAAGCTAAAGGAGAAGCAGAGCGGTACACTGCCGAAACGATACCAACGGGAATATAATTCTAAAGTGCAATGGTGGTACACTAGAGTAAATGCGCATATGACACTGTAATTATCGGAATCTAAGCAGCTTGCCGACTGGCTGTAACTCAAGAAAAAATAGAATAAATAAAAACGACTAAAGTCGCAGACAAAAACAAAATAAGTGCTTCCAATAAATTTAAAAGCAACCTCATCAAAGTAGATGTCTCGATAACAACAGAAACCAAAAGAAAGCACAAAAACATCGAAGTGAAGCGATGAATAAAACTGTTATGGCATCAAAAAATAGTGTAGAGGCACTGACGCTTATAGGGCCTTGCATTTAAGTAAATTGAACAAGTTATCCGATAGAACAAATCATTTCAACATTTTCGAGTTTGAAGTCAGCTGAAAGTGTGAAAATATAACTCAAATCGAAGAATCAATAGATTATAAATGAGATGACATAGAATAGCTTAAGTAGATGCAACCCAGCGGCCAAACACCAGAAAATTACATCCATTTTACATAAGTATTTATTTTTCCTAAATTTTCATCTATTTATACGTTTAAAAGAGAGTAACAAGCACTAAAAAAGCGGTAGAAACACAAAAATAAACATGGAAGAAATACGAAAATCCAAGTTCCAAACGGAATGAGTTTAGAAAAATGAGAAGCAAAACCTTCTCATTAGCGCCCAGAATGTCAAAACGAAAAGAGAAAAATAAAACGCTTAAAATATAAAACTGAGCTCTCTACGCCGATATAAACCATTGTTTCCCAAGGACATGGGATTTTCTTAAAATTAAAATGCATGAAGAATAAAAATGGTCCGCATTTGGCTTGAAAATGAGTGCATCCATCGGAGAAAACTGTGATGCCAATGAAAATGGTAATTAATAAACCTGTGGTGATGGGATATAAGAGTGAAAGCCAGTTTTTTGGGATGTATCGTTAATACACCGCTGCAAGTTGTAATGTATTTTCACAAGTGCGGAAAAATAGCAAAGATAAAATCACTGGAGAGACATTAACAACAGCAGTAAATGAGTATGGTTTCTGATAATCCGTTAAAGAAAATAGAAAAGAAGGAAGGAAGGTTAGGGATGAAAGCGCTGTGACTGAGGAACTTGTCTTTTTTAAAAGCATGAGAAATCCTTGAACGTCATACTGTAGCCCCGTAAGATCGAGAAGCACTTACTAAATAGGCTGGTGAAAGTTAAAATAGATGCAGACCCAAGAACGAAGGTTCTGGTGTTATGAGGTTCTATCCCTTCAATGCCATAATCCGAAAAAAAAGCACAGAAACTTATCCACCACACAAAGCAAAATAAGGAAACAAAGCACAGGTAGGACAATCACTTGTCCGTCAACAACGCACCCAAGCTTAACTTCAACATTGAAGACAGTCGATAGCTGACACCGCTTACAGATGATTTTTTGCAACTTTACCAAAAACAACTTCATATACAACATCAACAAGTAGTAAATCGAAACAAAGAGAAGAGTTTTAATGTTCTTAAACAACAACTTCCGGGCCGCTTGCGTAGCCGTTGTGATCGCAGTTGTAGCTCGTCCTGTACACTCCGTAAGGCCTGCTCTAGCTGCCAAAGGCTTCATCGACGCGTGCACGCTGGCAACTAAGCTGCGCGCTCATGGAGAATTCGCAGCGACAATAGCGATGAGCGTTGATTCAACGCTCGAAAAGGCAAAAAGTGTGGTGGACGATATGACGGAGTGCATAAAAAAGAAAGAGATGCTGGAACCTCCGGAAAGCATTGACCTACTAATGCTAGTCCGGGAGCGCCAGCAGAAACTGCAAGCGGAAGCCAAAGCAAAATTAAAGTCCACGATCCACAAGGGCCTCGTGGCAGCAGAGGCGGCAGGCGCGATAATGGAAACCGTCAACCTTTTTTTCTCGGCACATAACGGCAGCGCGAACTACTGCGTGGTCGCAGACAACAGTGGCTCAGATCGGGCCAAAATTGAACACATGGGAGCGTGCGCCGTTAGCGGTAAGCTTGCAACGCAGTGGCCCATCAACCAGAAAAACGCGGAACCGGACTACACTACTGAACTTACAGAAGCGGCAGCAACCGAAACAATGAAAGGCGCCGATGCCGACAAAGGCTGTAAGCTAACGCGGCTCGACACAACCGACGGCTTTATAGATTTAAGCGGTGGAAGAAACAGTGGAACTTTTTTGTCTGTGACTTACTGAAAATAACTAGCAGAGATTCGACCGACACAGCATGGAAAACCACCAGCACCATCGACACCGACACCATATTAGCACAAATACAATTACTGGCGAGCACCAAAGCAGCTTCACTGACACCAGCGATAGCGGCCCTAAAGAATGTAATAACATTGGGCGAAGCCACCGACAAGATGGACTACGAAAACATAGCGACTACTGAGGCTGAAGTCGGACGGAGCAAGGACCAGACAGAGCTCACGATATCAAAAGACACCCTACTAAAAGCCAACAAGGCAATAGTGGCCGTGCGGCAGGCACGACAAGCGAGTCAAACAGAGGATACATCAATTCTTTGACGCAATAAGCCCGAAAAACTGGTTACAACCGCAGTAGCTCAACAAACAAAATGCCAGCCAGAGGAAACCCAAGAGGTATGCAATCAAATCACAGAATAAAATTGATGCAACAACAAGCCTTTCTGCAGTTACAACGAAAGAGCAGCTGAGGGCGATAAAAAGTGAAAATTTAATTCCACAAAAGCAAATGCAAAGACCCTGTAACAGACTCAAACAAGAGGGACAAATACTGCCTCAGATAAGTGCAAAGGGAAAGAACAAAGATGACTGTAAATCTCCGTATTGCAAATGGGAAGGCAAACAGTACAAGGATTCTAGTTTTCTCGCCAATAAGAAATTGGGTCTGAGAATGGCTTCTTCTTTTATGAGTTTGGTAGTATTGTAAGGATATGTGCTCAATTTTATGAAACTTTATTTAAATTCCTGGCTGTTTTGATATATTTTAACACTTTTTTATGAAACTGTGAAAATTAATAAAATTTTATTTTTAGTGATGTGCATGGTAGTGGCTTATGGGTGTAACGTAATAATTGATATAGTATCAAACATGAGATATATTCTGATTTATTACTTTTCCTATTCTACAGATAATAGTTAAGGTTATAATGATAGTAATAATGATGATAGGAGTGTGTTGTGAGTATGTATATACGAATATTATAATTATTGTGGTAGATATTGAACGGAAGACAAAAACAGACTCTTTAAAAACAGCGGAAATACAACAGGAGTAGATAAGTGCAAGGCGCTGTGCGGTGAATATAGTTTACAAAAACGCAAAAAAGAAATGAGGGAGGGAAGGAGATGGAATTTGCTTAGTTTAATTCACAAAAATAGCGATGGCCACAATCATACACACGGACATAATATAACAGTGAGGAAGAGACAAAGTCTAGGGTACAGGCCAATTGGAGGTGCTACGTTATCCGCAAAAATAGCAGCAAAAAAATAAATGTAAGTAAATAAAATATGGAATAAACCAGAGAATATGTGACGTCATAGTACAGGGATAAATAATACATTAGGTGGAAAGGAAGTTGTCGATGAGCTACTTTTTTCACATTAAGACATGTTGAGGTAGCGGTCGAGATGATTTGGCTAATGTGGTTTTTAGTTTAATTAAACCTTAAAATTTGCAGCGTACCAATCTACAGCACATGGTGCGTAAAATACTAAATGCGGGTTACTTGAGGGACGTCACAAAAGTCAGTCACGCAGCTATATAGTCGTGTAAGCGTGGATGACTGGGTGTTTTGCTGTTGTTATTTAATGCCTGCACAAAGAAACCACTAACTGGCGAAAGCCCATGCGCAAGAACAGCAAGCCGCGGTCTGTAAAGCGGACCAACGGAGAAGCCAGTGACATCGTGTAGAACTGAGTGGACGCTCGCGCAAAAGTCAAAAACACCATCAGCAAAACACCATATTCCAGCAGTAGTCTGCAATTGCTAAGGTGAAAAGAGAAAATGGAAGGAAGATGCAGCCCGCTCCACAGTCAGTTCAGTAGTCCAGACAAAAGCGAAAACTATATAAGCAGCAGAGTATGCGCCAAAGCTGCAGTAGTGCTAGTGGCATTGGTTCAAGTACCACAACTCAGCGATGCAAACCATCTCGGTATAAAGGCGGCACACTTAAAAACGGCGTGCGCACTAGCTCATGAACTAAAGCAAGCCCCAAGCAACATAGCGTATCACTTAAAAAAGCTTTTTACACAAGCATCAGCGCTCTCGGTACTACAAGAAGATTTCATGGCGGTCAAAGCTCAGAGCGACGAACCTACTGCCGCCACGCTAGTTACGCTTAGCCAAATGGTATACGAAGCCAAAAAGCAAAAGCTAAACCTCCTGCAGGCCCAGGCGGCAAGCGGCGTAACCACCGCCGCACGGTCGGGTCAGTTAGCGGGCAGGATTGACGAGGCAGCGACGATGTTACTAGCGACAAAGTTCCTTGCGTGGCAGAAGCAGCGGCCGGAGCAGCGGGTGCACGGAACAGCATTGACGTCGGCGCCTGCACCAAGGAAGCGGGCAAAGAGCAGCAAATGATAAGTCTCACGGACGAGGAACTAACTGTAAACATCGAAGCCAAGTTCAGGGTCACGCCGAACGGAAACTCAGGCACGGGGTCTAGCGGGACAACATGCAAGGTACTGCCTCGAAACGTAGGCAGCGGCGGAGGTTTACCCAACGACAACGCAAACTTCAGGATAATGGGCGGCCTGCTAAAAACAAGAAACAACGCGAACACAGCACCTCAATGGAGAGGGGCAGAGCAGGGATGGCAAGAGGCCGGAGAAACATACGCAGCTGTCGACAGGGAAGAAAAAGCGTTTATGAATGTACTGACGAGCCAGGAAGCCACAAACAGCAAGCTAATAGACCTAGCCGACGGTGAGGAGGCTGAACCGCCGGCGCTCACGGTGTCGATCGGCGCCTTTGAAGATGGGGAGCTGGAAAAAGCAGCCGAACTTCCAGGTGCAGCACTAAAACCGATTAAACAGTTGATGAAAAAACACCGAACAGAGAAGGCAGGACAAACTGCGAACAAAAAAAGACGACTTTTCTTTCTACAACAACTAAACACTAACTGGACTGCATGCGAAGTTGGAGCAAAGCCTAACCCCAAAGAGAATTGTGAAGTTACTAATACAGAAGCACCGAAACGCGACAGCAAAGAGGAGGGAGAATGCGGCAAAACGAACGGCTGCGAATGGAAAAACAACACTTGAAAGATTACTGAAAAAGCACAAAAAGAGGCAGAAAAAGCAAACCAACAAGCAGGAGTGAAAGCTTACAAAACAACAAAAACAACAGGAAGCAATTCTGTTATGATTAATAAAACCCCTCTTTTGCTTGCAGTTTTGCTTTTCTAAACCTTTTAGGATTTTTACTCTAATTTATGAAGTTTTACAAAATTTTCTATTTTGATAGAAATAGAAAATTGCTAACATTTAATTTACTTTAACAGGTTTTCTCAAAATGATTTAGATTTATGAAATTTTGGTATAAAATTGGGATATAAGTGCAAAGAAATAGTGTGATGGGTTATAAAATTTGAGTGAAATTCTAATTTAATTTTGTTTTTAGTTAGTAGCTTGGGTTATAACAGTAATAATAATAATGATAATAATAGGAGAGTATTGTGAGTATGTGTATATACAAATATTATAACGATAGTGGTGGATAACACCAACTTCACAACCCGAAGAGATGTATTAAAAATAATGGAAAGGTTAAAATGGGATTAAGTGAGTTAGTTTGAGACAGAGAAAGCAAGAAAAATATTGTTAAAAAAAGACACAGAAAAAGGAAGAGGC
Organism: Trypanosoma brucei brucei TREU927; assembly: GCF_000002445.2. Lineage (NCBI taxonomy): Eukaryota > Euglenozoa > Kinetoplastea > Trypanosomatida > Trypanosomatidae > Trypanosoma > Trypanosoma brucei. The sequence goes on along the minus strand of NC_007282.1, from coordinate 2,630,029 downwards.
TGTAGATATATATTTTCAAATACAGTTATAAGGGCGAAGGTCATTATAAACAACGACATGGTGAAGAAAAAGTCTCCTGTATAGACATAATGAAGTTTCTACGTTATCCGTGGTGATTGAAATAGTAGAAACCCCAGATAAAATGGAAAATGGAATTAAAATGCAGGAAATGTAGACGTCTGAGACAGATAATACGACTTGTAAAGGCCGAAAAATTTGTCTGATAGTGCGATACTCACCGGAGTTTCTTACTTTTATGCGGAGGTAGCAACAAATAAACCAGATAATGGTTGCGGCCAGCCTTGCAGAAACTATAAAGAAGACGAAAATTTTAGAAAGAGTAGCAAACGTGAGAATATATCGGAGCACGAATTGAAAATCAGAAGTAAAACCATTGTTCCGTCAAAAAATAGTGTAGAAACAGTGCCTCCTAGTGCTTAGAAACGCAGTTCAATCGGCAAAGCTATTAGATAGAAGCAATCATTTTATCGTTATAGACTGAAGTCACATGACATGTAATACCACGACCTAAACGACAATTTAAATTATTATAAATAAGATGACTTCAGAACATACAATTTAATCTATTTCAGAAGGTAAAACGAAGTCAAGAGAATCTTTTGACAGACAATATTTCGTGTTCCTACAGCTTTCACTACCCTTAAGCTTAAAAGCAACAATATCCTTTACTAACATGGAAAAGAATAAACTATTCTTTAACAAAGAAAAAGAGCGGCACAGTCATTCAGGCTGAACCTAGGGCACAACCATCTGAACGAAGGCATCAGCTGAAGAGCCGTGAAGTCTAGTGAAAAATACACAAATGTTTGCAATGTATGAAACGCGTACTGTCCCAACCGTTATAACCCGAAGCGGCGACCCGTTAAATACACCAATGAACTTAGCAACCAAGCGAAACGTTTTAGTGGAGGGTGAGAGAAGAATTACTGTATAATTAACAATAAAGGTTGTTTAGAGCAATATGCTAGCGGTAATATGTGAAGAAGTAAGAAAAGCAAGAATATTCACCATTTAACGAAAATGAAACTCAAAGTATGTTTCGACCATCATGGATAAAACAGATAAAACAGCCCCAATAGACTGCACAAAGAACGAAAAAGATAGGAAATAGTATAGGAGATTTTGAGCAACATCACCGAATACATTCAAGCAGAACCTCAAAGGAGCTGCCTCCATGTTCAACATAATCAGCAGCAACAGCTGAGCCAACGGCCCAACAAGCGACGGGCAAGAAACACCAGAGAAGGAAGCAAAAGCCTATATCAAACACAGATTATACCGAAATGAAACACACACATTGACTCTAACTATTCATAACGCTTGCGTGCACCCTCCAGATAGCCACAACTGTTTACAAAAACGACACAGAACAAAAAGAAACCGGCAAAGAACACTGCTTAGCGGCACTGTTTAAAGTTAAAAGAACAAGAAAGAATCTAATATACAATCTAGAACTGCAGCGCAACAAAAAGGAAGTCAGCAAGATGCTAAATACAATAGCGCACAGAGTAGTGCCTTGTGTTTTAACAACAACAGCAGCTACGGCGACGCTGCAGCTCTAGAAAGAAGCGAGCACAAATCCATGCGACGAAATCATTTTCTTGACAAAACTTATTGAAAAATCAAAGCAAAAGGCACTGTCAGCCTTTCAACAGGCTCAAACGCTACAACACGAAGCAAAAATTCTACAACACGCAGCCTGCAAGTTCGCAACCAATAACAAAGGCAGACAATTCCAGGCACCCTATGCTTTAGCTACGCACAATTTGCAGACAGCGCGCCAAGAAACGATGCAAGCGCAGGAAATACTAGCGCAGACAAGTATCCTCAGCAGCCGGCTAGCGCAAATAAGGATACTGATTCACACGAATCCAATAGGCAGCCCAACACTCGTGTCGACCACCAAGAGCACAAACCGTGCCGGCTACGCAAGCGGCACAAACGACTATTGCACGATAAAGGCAGCATTTACACAAGGAAAATTCGAGGCATGCACTGAAGTTGGCACAGGCAAAGCAGGGATAGACTGGGCTGTAAGCAACCTCGATAAGATTGACAAACTCAAGCTAACTGACGACAAGCATTTGACAAACGCCGAAAGGACAGGCAAGGTCTTTGTCGGCGGCACAGCCAGCAGCGCAAGCACAACGGGCACAATACCCGGCTTTTTTTATTCTGGAACAGGAACAGCAAGCGCCGCAACCAACTCTTTAGGCACCACAGAGCTCGACACGCCATACAACACCTACACAATAAGCGAAATCAGCATTGGAAAAGCAGGTTAAGCCAAAGCACCGTGCATCGACGAACTCGGCTGCGAGCAATACGGTACTAAAACCAACACAGTAACCGCGAAACAAACAGCACAAGTAATCTGCAAGCTCAGAGACGTCACGATCTCCGTCGTTACTTCAATAGGCGACGAAAAAGAACAAACGCTGCAACAAAACGAGCACATGCAACAGATAGCGGACCTAATACTGAAAGTGGAAGTACCAAAAGGCCAAACTGGCGACAAACAAAAGGAAAGTGTAAAAACTCTATTTGGTGACTTAAAAGGCAGCGTCAGTGAAAAGCTACTAAAACCGCTAGCAACAGCGGAAATTCAGTACACATTAAATGGGGACACGAAAAAGAACAAAGTAGGCACCGATTCCAACACTGAGACAGTACACTACGCTGCGGCCGCTTGCTACCACAATCAACTAAAGGAGATGCAAGAAGTGACCGAAATCTCAATTCTACAGCAAACAAAAGATGAGGATTGCGCAGACAAAAGAAAAGATAAATGCAACAGCGAAAACTGTGAATTAAAGGGCAATAAATGCGTAGCAAGAGAGGGAGTTAAAGCGGAAGGGAAAGACGGAAAAACAGCAAACACCACAGGGAGCAATTCTTTTGTCATTAAAACTTCCCCTCTTTTGCTCGCATTTGTGCTTCTATAAATAATTTTCTAAAATATTTTGGTTTAATTTTATGACACTTTATAAAATTTAGTATTTTGCAACATTTTTGATAAAATAAATGAATGTAATATATTTTAAAACTTGTTGATTAAATGTGAAGATTAGGAGCATTGCAATATTTTTTGTAAATCGTGAATGATAATAGCATATTAGTGCAAAGAAAAATAGTGATAGGGAATGAAAAGCAAGTGTTATTACGAATATTTGATATTTGGGTTATTTTGTTCATTTTATTTATATTAGATACGTTTAAAAGAGCAGTAAGGATAATAATGATAATAATATTGATAATGATAATAGAGTGTTGTGACTGTGCATATACAAACATTATAATAAGAGCAGTGGTGATGAGCAGCCGCACTGCCAATATAAAAGCACTTAAAACAAAAGTAAGGATGAAATAAAAGTAAGTGAGTTAGTTGGAGAGAACGAGGAATATTGTGAGTAGAGAATTAGAGAAGTAAAAAGGCAGAGAAAGAGAAAGGGAGATGGAACATGTCTAGCTTCAAATACAAATATCGCTATGATCATCATTATACAGGAGCGGATGATTAAAGGGCCAATGAAAGCGAGACAGAGTTTACCGTACAAGACAAGTAAAATAGTTACGTTTTCTGAACTGCAAGAGGAGAAAAACGTAAAATAAAGAAGTAATGAGGAAATTAAATTTTATAACCCGCGACAACATAGCGCAGAAAGGAAGATAATGGTACGTCAGTATGAGGCTGTGCTCCACATTTCGCACACAAATTGATGAAAGGTACTTCAGAGATAATTATGAAGAGTGTCGTGTTAAATATGGTGGTTAATACTATTATCCTTCTTCAAAGAAGAATCAGCAGGATCAGGAGCAGTAACTGGGTAAGTATTATGTAATATTCAACATTTTTCTCATTTAATACATTAATAATAAAAATCAGTGTGTGGAGAATAATATTCTTGTTTGCTTGATTTTAAAACTGTTTTTCAAAATGAATTTCTGTAGGCAGTAAAGGAAGAATGAAAAAAATAAGGTGCTAAAAATAGAACATATATGCGTGAATAAATGAGATTTATGAAGTTTAAAAATTAACAGCGGAACTTTATCAGTTACAAACTGGTATACAAATGACAATTTAACTGCGTTCAACGAGCGTAAAACTCAAATAAGAATTAGAGATGATGAAAGTTTACTGGAGCACGGCAAGCATTCGGAAAAGAAACTCAGAGTGTAAATCACTCCAAGTTATAACATCGTATGCGTAAGCGGCGCAAAAGTAACGACTTTTCTGTATGAGCCCAACAAAAAAGCGGTTTCCTACAAAAAACCTTTGTATTGTTACAGAGATAATACGTACCACAAAAGAGTTACTGAGCTGTAACCCGCTTTAGAAGCCATAACATTTTAATTTATAACATAGAAATATTGTGGTATTGTAAAAAGTACAGAGTCAGATCTGAGAAAGCGTGCGAGTGCAAAAGATATAGAATGCTATGGATTGAAATTAGTGTGGGATATTTGTTTGAAAAAAATTAGGTCATTGTGACCATGAGTTTCTATGGTGCAAAAGACCTTTCCACAAGTTGATCATGTAAAAACACAATGAAATTGAGTGACAAGTTACATGCTATAGCGTGTCTTTTATGTATCTCCCCAATACGTAATCAATAAAAAATACGGCAATCACGTATTCTGTGTGGAACACAAAATTCTTTTTTAAAAAAAATATTGTCATGCAAGTTTAAACAACATGAATTTGGAATTTAAAAAACTTAAAATGTGTGAGCTTAACAAAATACATTATGCGTTTGAATTTGTACTTTTTGTAGCCATTCGTGGTTAGGAAGTTTTCTATCCTTTATCTATCGTCCATAACTAACAGGACAGTCACAAGTAAACACCTAAGTAGAAAAAAAATACAGTTCTGGCCAAAGCCAAAAAATCGCAGGCAGCAGATGCAACCAGTACAGCATGGCGCCATATGCACGACAGTAAATCTATTTTCCCTCGTACTGTTAACGAGATTCAAGTGTGCTTCCGCGGAAAAACCAGACGCAGGGCTAAATGCCGCACATTTTTCAGCCCTATGCAAAGTGGTTCGTGTAGTTAAGTCAACTCTGCCAACACCCGCAGCTGGAGCCAACCTGGAGGAAATAAGCACAGTTGCAGCAGCAGTGGCGGTTTCCCTCTCGGACCACAAGGAAATTATGGCGCAAGCGCAAACACAGGAGACTAAAGAACCGGTTTTTCCAGCCGGTTTAAGCGCGAACGCAACGTGTTCAATGTATGGCTGGCCTTTCTGCAAGCGAGGCGCCGAATACCTCAAAACAAACAACAAATATTTTGAAATTCAAACGTGGCTTTCTGCAAATAAAAGCCCAAGCATCTTCAGAAAGCTAAATACAACACTCGCTGCATTTCTGAAAACAATGGCCGACAGAAAAAAATCGAACTAGATCAGACAGTTAAAAAAATAAACGGACTTCTAAACGACACGCTCGAAGGAGAAGCAGCCGAAAAAACAAGCATAAAACTCAGCGGGTCACCAAATCGCGAGACAGCTTGCGGCAAAGCTTCAGCTGGCAGAAAAACTGCGGGCACACTAACTGGAAAATCTCTAAAGGTAGACATAATGTGTCTGTGCGCTATGGAAGCAAGCGGTGACAAAGAACCAGCAGTCTGCACCACAGCAAAACCGCCCTTAAGCGTCGAAAATAGCGGCGCCAAAGATCTACAACCAGACTGGGAAATACTAAAAAAGGCCTGTGGGACGCCGGTATCTAAGGAGGGCCTGACAACAGCTCATTTAACCAGCGTAACGGAGGACTTAACCCAGCTGATCATGACAGGCAAAGGCGAAAACAACAAGCACCCAAATGTGTTAGGCGGACTAAACAATGGCGGCGAAACGAGCTGCAACGGCAACGCAAACGCTCAGTACGGGGTCTGTGTCACGTATGAAACCGATGCGCGTACAGGAGAAGCAAAAAACGTCAAGTGGATGACAGCGCTAAAAGCCGAGGCGACAACATTGGCTCAACTTAACGAACAAAGAACCCAAGTAAGCAGGCTAGAAATAGCACTGGTGGCATTAAACACAACACTGGCAAACATAGCAACAGGCGAAGAGCCGTTGAATTAGCAGAACATTCCGCAAAGAGATGCAGACGACAGCACCAAGCAGCTGGCTGCCACAAGTCAAAAATGCAATGAAGCAAAAGACGACCAAGAAGCCTGTAAAAAACTGGAACACAAGGGGTGCGTTTTCAAAGAAAATGGAGCCGAGGGCAAAAAGTGCACATTGAGTGAGAAAGCCAAAAGGGAATCAGCAAAAGAAGCAAACCAAGAAACAGGAGGAAAAGATGGCAAAACCACAAAACTACAGGAATAAATTCCGTTCTAATAAAGAATGCACCTCTTTTGCTTGCAGTTTTGCTTCTAGCATCAATTTTTTAAAAACATATTTACTCAAATTTATGAATTTTATGAATATTTGCTATTTTTATGAGAAATTTATTAATATTGCTACATTTTGTTATATGTTAACACTTTTTGATGAAAATGTGAAAGTTAATGAATTTTTTTCAATTTGCGTAAACTATGAATAACAGTGTCCCATGGTTTAAAATAGTATGATAATATGGTATGAAAGATGATTGTTATTTAAAAAATCCAATTCTGTTTGTATAATATTTAGGGTCATAACAGTAAAGAGTATAATAATAATAATAATGATAATGATAATAATAATAATAGGAGAGTGTTGTGAGTGTGTGTATACCAATATTATAATAAAAGTGGTGGTTAAGCAGCAGTTGACGGACAAAGTATAGGCACTTATGCCTATAACAAAACGCAATGTATGTAAATGGATGGGAGAGCACTGTTGATTATATTGAAGAAAGTGCAGGAAAAGGGAGAGGAAAATGTAATATGAGCATTTACATACACAAATATGACGATAGACTTCATAATAATATAGGAAATGATGCAGCAGATAATGAGAGAGACAGAGTGTATTGCACAAGGCAAGTGAGTTTGCTATATTATCAGCAGAAGCAGTGAAAGAAGAAAAAAATGAAAGAAAATATGGAATGAAGTGACAGAATATGTCACTAAAAAGTACAGCAAAACAGAAAATGATACAGGAAGAGGCGCAAATGGTGCCTCTTTTTTATAAATTGGATGATTGAAACTGTAGATATGATGACAAATGTGGTTTTTACTTTAGTAGTGGATGCTACTTTAAGCCGCTGCAGGTCATATTCTTCGATTAATACAGAAGATACTTGTCATGTGAAGCCAAGTGGAGTTGCAGTCAACAAAGGCAAGGCCCAGTACCGATATCAGGTGCTAGTTTAAAGACAAATGGTAAAATTTTTTTATTTTCCGACCACCTCTTTTGGAAAAGACGTCCGAAGCGAGCCCGCAACATCTTTAGCACAAGGCAGGGACACAAACCCACTCAAAAATGGCTTTACTTCAATCAAGCGGTATCCGAACGGCAATTCTGATCGCCGTTTGCGGGGCTTTATCAAACCGATCCGCAGCTCATACGTCAAAGCACCCACTACTTGCCACAGAAATTAAGCCTCTCTGCGGCCTATCAGGGCAGCTCAAAACTACAGCGCTTTACGTTAAGCAGAAGCTCAATCAGCAAGCGACTTACACGGATAGCATAACACAGCTAGCCCGAAAGTTGGTTGTCTATTCAAAGACGCGCACAGACGATGATGATGCACGAATTGCTCTCGCACTGGCCACTGAAGCACAAAAGCTGCAAGAAGCAGCAACACGAAAATTACTAACCATGGCATCTAAAGGAACTGTGCTAGCGGTACAGGCAGGACTAGCAGCCGGCATAATCGACGATTTTATAGCGCTAGTGGCCGGCGTAACGCCGGGAGGGACAACCAACAACAACTGTATCATCAACAAAGACGCATTAAGTGGAACAGCAACGTTCACCACGATCGCAGAACAATTGCCAGGCTGTGAAACAACAGAAATAGTAACAACTGAACCACCGGCGAAGCCGATTCTTCGAGGACAAGATTTTACCGGATTTAACAACATCAAAACCCTCGGCAACGCTGCCACCTACAGCCAAACATGCTGCAAATTGTTACAGCACGCCAGTGATGCGGACCTAACCGGAGCAGGCTATACCGGCAACAAGCTTTTAGTTGCCGGCGGCGCCATACACGTAACCTCCAACAACATACAAATAGCCAAACTAACCAACCTTTCATCAGCGGCAGACCAAAGCGTTTTCGAAAATACTCAAAAAAAGTTGAAGGACTTCGACGTGCATAAAGCAGATGACCCAGCAACAACTCACGTAGCGCTCTACACAGCGGCTCTTACATCAGAAGCAGTGAAAGCAGCGACAGACATAAAGCTGCAGAAAAAAAGACGAACAAACCAAGAGATTAACGCCGACAGCGCGCTTGAAAGCAAAGTAAAGGGTATTATAGGATCTGATGCCGACAGTTTCAAGAACACATACCTCGACAAGGTCAACAAAGAAACAATAAAGCTACCGAAAGAATGGGAGCTAGAGCTCAGCTACAACAAACTAGAAAACCTCGAAACCGATGCTCAGTACGAAACAATACTGCTATATCTAAGTAAAGTGTCTCAGAATAATAGGGAACAGGCATGCACTGCAGTTCGCCAAGAGCAAAAGCAGCAAGAAACAGATGAAACGTGCGAAAAGAAAGGAACAGAAGATAACTACAAAGATGGCTGCAAATGGGACGGCGAAGGCGACAATAAGAAGTGCGTAAAGGATCTTGATTACAAGCCAAAACAAGTAGAAGAAAAAGATGATGGAATTAAAGAGGAGAAATGTGCAGGGAAACAACAAGAAGACTGCAAATCAATGGATTGTAAGTGGAAAGGTGAAAATTACAAATATTCCAGTTTTCTCGTCGATAAGAAAATGGCTCTGAGTATGGACACTGCTTTTAAGGGATTGGTAGAATTTTCGAATTTTAAAAATCTTTTCTCAATCTTATGAAATATTTAAAAAATATTCTATTTTGAGAAAATTCTCTGAAATTTCTTAAATTTTTTACAATCTAATATTTTTCATTCGAAATGTGAAACTTCGTGGAAATTTATGAAAATATAAATTTTGGTACGAAAGCGGCGTACGGGTGCAAAGTAGAATAATGGTAAGTACGGAAAACGCAAGTCATTCTAATTTGTTTTATTATGTTTATTATATGGACAATAGTGAGGACTATAATGATGATAATAACAGGAGAGTATTGTGAGTGTGTATATACGAATATTATAATAAGTGTGGTGTTAATACCTTACTATACGGCAAAAAAGGAAAGCGTTTAAAAATGATGGTAAGGGTGAAATGATAGTAGGTAAAGGAGTAAAAGAAAAGAAATGTGCCAATGATATTAAAGTAAAAGCAGAAAGATAAAGAAGGATGGAGTGAGATGGCATACACGCAGTTTCAAAAAGTAAATTAATGACAGTGGTCCGTACATACAAAGAGATGAAGCAAGGAATATTGAAATGAAGACAGAGTTTGGTTTGCTGGCAAATGTGGTCACCAGTTCATACGCATCAAAACAGCGCAGACAAAGAAAAGTGATACTTCAGAATGACTCACTGATGATTCTTCACATTTTACTTTAAAATGAATATACGCTACTGCATAGATGATTTCATTAACTTTAACTGTTAATTATCTGGAGAAATTATGTTTAACGTCGCCGAGGCAAGTGTCTAAAGATGAAGTAGGCGTTGATTTTCACTTGAATATAACCAGTAATAGAGAAGATGTGTGATGGATAAGCCAAAAAGGTTGACTAGAATTTTGTAAACGACTCGAACTTGCAAAGCAACCTGCGGAAAGGGACCAATCAATAATAGCTCTAATGTAAAAAAGAGAAGGCATCAGTTCCATGCGCAAACCTATGTAACGCACCTAAAAAACAAAGCGCGGGACTGCAGAAACTAAGCTGTTGCCAGGGCAAGCGGCGAAAATCTAAGCAACTAACATAAGCAGAAGGAACGCACCACCAACGTCGACTATAACTGTGACCAGCACTGCATACTTAGGCATAAGTCATGTTTTCTACACCAAACACAGCTCCTTGTTCACTTCAAGCCTCCAGAAATAATACAAGAAGGAACACTAGACAAAAAATGACGCTATCATGCTTGCTACTAGCGGCGCTAGCGATTATGCTACCACTGTCAGCGGAAAAGGCAGCAGCAGCCGCAGGCGATAGCCTCAAAGCCGCGGCTTGGCAGCCCGTATGCCAACTAGCAGAAGCTCTTAACAAAGTACCTTCAAATTCAAAGCTAAGACTAAGGGCATTAATAACAACAACACAAGGCCAGCGACTCGCGGCAGCAAAACTCGGCGTTTACGCGCTGCTGGCAGAAGAAGCGCAAGAGTCCAAGGCCGCAGTGGTTTTAGCTGCCTGGTACAGCAGACTCGCCGACTTAAATGACAATCTGTTGAAGACCACTTTAGTTGACACCACAATCGACGCCGTGGCGAGCAGCATCTACGTAAAAGGTCGAGCCGACGAAGCACTAAACATTCTAGCGCAAGCGAAAACAACAAGCAACGGATGCCTTCTGACGGACGACAGTGGGACTCTAGCGGCGCACGGCCCAGCAAAGATCGGAGAAACACCTTGCTCTCGGAAGCTGGAACCACCAGTACTCGACACCTACGAAAACCTGGATGAAGTAATGGACGCAAACGGATGGAAGAGCAGTCACGCAACAACGGCCAAAGCCGATCTGGCCGGCAGCGGCGGAGACAAAACGTGCAAATTGCTAACAGTAGACGGCGCAGGTTTCGGCGCAGCGAAACTGGACGCCGACTTAGAGCTAGGCGGCGGCCTGTGGGTAGTAAACAAAGACGACAAACAGATAAAAACAGTAGAAATCAAAAAAGGGTCAAGCACAGCGACGAAAACAGGAAACATGTACCAGCATGCGTGGCACAAGCTACAGGCCCTCGACAGCGCAGAGCAAGAAACGAAACCCAACGCAACCGAAGGCGCGGAAGCAACAAGCGAGCTACAAGCAGCAATAACCAACACGCTGCATAATGGACAGGAGGGAGCAGCAGGGCAGCCTGAGACTGCGGTACTAGCTGTATTCCCAAAACCGACTGGCACGAGCATAAATAATCTCCTACACAGGGCAAACGAAGCGCAGCTGCCGGAGAAGATTGCCGGAGTCAATGCAAAAACTAAACTCAGGAGCATTGTCGATACACACAAGTTTCAGCAGATAGAAGGCGCACTGATACTGCAGCTAAAAAACGAAAACACAAAGCTAAAAACTTCAAAGTCAGATGAACAAAAAGACGATGAAAGCACGAAAAACCAAATCCACTGCAACAGCATTGCCGAGGTAGAAAAATGTAATGCTGATCCAAAATGCAGTTACGAAACAAAAACTGATGGGACAAAAAAGTGCAAATTTAATTCGACAAAAGCTAAAGAAAAGGGTATCCCTGTAACACAAACTCAAACTGGAGGGACAACCGGCGATGGCGTCAAATGCTCCGATCATAAAGACCAGTCGACCTGTGAGAAGGCCAATGAAGGTAAGACTACCAAAGTTTGTGGTTGGAGAAGCGGAAAAGATAACGAGGATGAAAAGGACAAAGTTAAATGCCGCGATTCTAGTTTCCTCCTAAGCAAACAATTCACCCTCAGCGTGGTTTCTGCTGCATTTGTGGCTTTGCTTTTTTAAAAGAAATTACCCCCCTCTTTTTAAAATTTTCCTTGCTATTTGAAAACTTCTGATATATTTTAACAACTGAATAAACTTTAAAATAATTAACTTATTTTGAATTTCTGCGCGTGTAAAATTTTGTTTTCTGATGGCTAAAGAATTTCTTCCTTTTTTCTTCTCTTTTCGAACTTTTTTTGTGTAGGAAGGTAGGTTAGTTGTAGGGGTTAGGGAGGTTAGAGAGGATTTCCAGACTTAGGCTTAGGATTAGGGTCATGCGGTTAGGGTTACTTTTTCCTTTTCACCTTTTTAAATTTTTTAATAATGATGCAGCGGCTATTTTTTATATTATGGCTTGCGGTTCTTCAGAGAGTAGGCAACTTTTCCTTCACATTTTTCACCTATTTATTTTATTTCTACATTGTTACGATACTACTTTTTATTCTTTTGTGAATTTCCGGTCTGCATTTCGAGTTGCGCCAGGCTTAAAAATATATGTTTTTAACGCTGGCGCGTGGCAGTGTAGCTGCGCGAAACGAATTGCTTTTAAAGCATAAATAATCTAAAAAGAGAGTTATTCGAAGCTAGGAGATTATTACGATCAGCAGTTAAGGAACGACTTCCAGATCCGTCCCTACCAGCAGACGTCTAAAGCCGCTCAACTGTCGGGGCTGCGTTTTCAATCTAAAAGGAAACGAAAGTAAAAAGTGCACATTGGGTGGGGAAGGCAAAAAACAATTATAAAAAGAAGCAGCAAAAGAAGGAGGGAAAGATGAGAAGAAATATAAGTGCACCAGACATGGCACTAATCGACAAGCTTGTGAAAAGGACAGCAACTGTAAATGGGATGGAAAAGAGTGCAAGGATCCCAGTTTTATTGCCAATGACAAATCGTCTCTTATTTCTCCTGCTTTTGTTACTTTGTTAGCATTCTAGAATTATAGAATTCTATAAATTTATGTATTTTTCGCTCAATTTTATGAAATTTATGAAATTTTTTGTTCTGAGATAATTTGCTGAAGTTATATAAAATTTGATATATCTTAACACTTTTTAATTGCAAACTTTCAAAACGTGCAATTCATTAAAATTTTTAAAAAATAAGAACTTGTAAAATTTTTGTATTATAAAGGTAAGTCTGTGGAATGTAGTAGGGTGATTGTATATTAAAATTAGTAATATATTAATTTAGTTTATTTCCAATTTTTTTATGGATATCAAGTGGGGTCGTAACTGTATTTATTAGGATAATGATAGTAGCAATAATAATGGCAATAATAGGAGTGTTTTGTAGGTGTGTATATACTAATATTGTTAAAGAATGTTAATGAATACTAAACGGAAGGCCTTAATAGCAGGGGCTATAATAAAGGCAAGGGTGAGGTAGGAGTGAGTGGATGAAAGTGAAAGAAAGCGGAAGAAGGCAAGGAATATTATTATTGATAGAAATGAAAAAAGGATGTGAGGGATGGAATATGGGAAGCTTCAAACGAAACTTTGAAGATAGGCATCCTTATACATATAGTGGTTATGGCGCGGAAAATTAGAGACTGGTTGACTCTAGTGTGCAGACCAAATGGAGTTACGGCATTACCCTCAACAATAGTAAATTTAGTTAAGAAGATAAGCCGATAGAAATTCTAGGAAAGCGGATATTTGGCTTATTGACTACGCTAAGGTTGTACAATTCATAGTATGTGTGAAGAAAAGTAGCGTATCTGGTTACTTCAATTTTCATAACAATGTAAGTAGGGGTTCATGGAGCGTGTAAGAGTGGTTGTGCTTCAATGTAACTTGTAAGACGAAAAATGTAGATGAATGCAGAAAGATAAACTGTCTTCACCGAGCGTACATCCTTCAATATCTATATCATTATAATATCAATGTATCACTTGTACGTGTAAAGACATGGCTTCTTCACTAAGCAAATTATTGTCGCAACTGACATCTCTTTAAAGTCTTTTATAATTTTAAGATATTTAATGTTATCATTAGAATGATAACAGAACCTTATGAATTATATAAGAATTATTTATGTAAAAGTGAGTTATTTAGTCCTTATTACTATGGGAATTGGTTTGAAGCTGTCGATAATTGGCTTGATTAATGAATGCGAAACCATTTCGCTAGAAATTGTAAAAGGTAAGCGTATGCAAATTTGTTTCACAAGATTTTAGGAAGATTTGGCAAAGTGGAGACTATTTGTTTGTAGTTGGAATACCTCAATAGATGATGGTGAGAGGTTTAGCAGACGGAATTTATAGAGGAAAAAGTTGTTGGAATTATCCTGAAGTTGCAAGAAAGTCAAATAATTTCAGTGGGAAGTTGCTTATAGTATATGATCTTTCACCTCATACAAATAACATTTGCGAACTTAGAGAAGTTGTTGGAGAAGAGGGTTATGTGGATCAGGATGTTATTATTTTACCTGTTTGCGATGTGAATCCAACAACGAATAAAAAATTGGAGATGCGTGTAATTGGGGTTGAAAAGCAGAGCTCACTGTGAGCAGAAAAACATATTTGTGGTTCAAATTCGCACTTGAAATGTTCAGACCAAGTACTCCATGTATAATGAAGGCAGATGATGATATTTTCGTGAGGGTACCACTGTATCTGCAATATATGAAGGTGCTTTCAAGAGACAAATTGAATATTGGCAGAGCAATTGGATATTATAAATATTTTAGTGATGAAATTACATAGCACACTATTGGTTATACGTCCACACTGTTTAGGGACGTGGTTAAGGAAATTGTCGATTACAAACCTTTGAAACAATTAGTAAAGTCACCAATCAATTTCAGAAATTTCGAAACATATATTGATTTTAGAGCACTCAACGAACACATTATGGTTGGGGAAGTTAGAAGGAACAAATTGAAATTTGAAGAATTGCTAACAGTAGATATGCAAGATTGTCGTTACTTAATTCACAAGACAGTTGCAGAGAAACCACCAAATTTAACTAAAATAATAGTGACCAACCGCCTGAAAAAAAGTGATTGTATCTCTATGATGACTATTAGCGCATCAACACTAGCAAAAGCAGACCTTAGGCAACAAATCAATCAAATTGACAAAAACTGGTAGGAAGCAACGTGCTAGACCAGAAAAATACGAAAGGACAACGCCAAATAAATAGCACAGCCGTGCTCAAAGTTAAGTTGAAACACTCCAAAAGAAACTAACTGTTTCCCGATACTGACTACAGCAGAAACCACCTCCTTCAATACCAAAAAGTATCGCTTTTCAAGTGTAGCCATTATTGAAAATATGTTGGCATACAGCTTACTAGCTGCTCTAAGCCTGATGCTCTTATCAAACTGTGCAGAAGCAGCTGCTGGAGCGAATCTCAAAGAATTTGCTGTGCTCTGTCAGCTCTACGCAGCGTGCAGCGAAGGAATAGACTCAACAGAAAAGGACCCAGACACCGCGGTCGCCAATGAACTCGAAACTTTAATCGCCCTAAACCTAACGGCAGCAGATGAAGGATTTTTCAAGCGGAACTTCGAAGAAGACAAAGACCACAAAAATGATTCCAAATACACAAAGTACAAACCGCTCTGAATCAAACTGCAAAAAGACCTAGGAACCCGAAAGCTTGGCAAGCAACAGACCAAACTCGAACGTCTTCCTGGACGAGAAATGCGCAACGCGTTGCAGCTTCAGGCACTTTCTTCTATCGACACAATAGAGACAGCAGTTGCTGAACTGCCAAAGGAAAAGATGGCAGCAGAAACAAACGCAAAGCTAAAAGCGGTTTTGGTTGGCGCCAAGCAGACAGCTGCTCAAGGCAACGGAGAAACTACATTCTGGAGCACAGGAGCCGACGCATGCGGCAACAGCGACGGCGGCTCTAACTCAGCCGGCAAGTCGCTAGCCAACGATATAGTCTGCCTTTGTGGCGGCAACGGGGCAACACCCCAGCGGAAGCGTGCCTTTCAACGGGCGGAACCATAAGCAACAAGTTTACAAATGAAGCCAGCGGACCAACGGCGTTCGTGGCCGTAATAGCCAAATGCCACAACAAAGTCAAAACCAAAACAAGTGCACAGCAGCTGCGAGCCCTGGAAGACATATTCAACAGTTTAATCAGAGCACGCGCGAGCACAAACGCCGACTGAGTCTACTACTACGGCGCCGGAGGCGCAGACACCTGCAGTGCTGCCAACGAGGACGGATGTATAAACTACAAATACCAATTGGAAGAACCGGAACGGGCATAACCTAGCTAATCACCCTCAAGGCCGCGATCTCTGACATTTCTAGCCACGAAAAGCGGCAACGCGCAATAGAAGATCTAAAAAGGGTGGCTCGACAGGCCGCACAGAAAACGGTGGTAGCGTATAAGCAAGCTCAAGCTATAGCCGCGCTAAAACACGCCACCAACCAAAAACTGCCAAAAAACAACTCGCAGCAGCAGAGCAGTCAAAATGCAAGTCCCCACCCGCAACAAAAGAAGAATGTCCAGAGACTAACTGCAACTATGATGCCACCAAAAAAGAAATAAAAACCTAAAACAGGGGCAGAAACCACAGCAGCATGAACAGCAACAGAGGGAAATTCAGGGACACCAACTGTAAGATTCTCCGAATATGTCTCGAAAGACAAATGCGAAGAAGTCTATAAAGAAAAAGAAAAATCTGTTTGCGTGTAGAGAAAGGGTAAAGATATTGAAGATGCCAAGGAAACGGAAAATTGAGAAAGTGGTAGTTTTCTTGTAAATAAGAAAGTTTCTTTGATTGCTGCTTTCTTTACGAGATTGTTAGTTTTTTAAGAATTTTAAAAGATTTTTTTTCAATTTTATGGAATTTATTAAAATTTGCTGTTCTGAGAAAACTTGGTAAATTTCTCTAAAATATGATAGATTACGACACATTCAATGAAAATGTACAAATTAGTAACAATTATGACATTTTGATATTATTGTGGTCTATGAATGAAACTTAGCAGGGTAATAGAGTATGAAAAATGATTAATACTCTAACTTTTTCTTCATTTGTTTATTTTATGTATATTAGTTAGAATTATAATAGCAACAGCAATAATGATTATAATAATGATAGAAAAGTTGTAATAAAGATATATAATAATATTATAAGCGTGGTGATGCAGAACGGAACCTTAGCCAAAATAAATGCACTTAAAGCAATTGAAAACGCCCTATGGGAGTAACTGAATAAGTTAGATGGTGAGTCAGAAAGGCAGCGTGAAAGAAAGGGATATGGAATATTCGAAGTTTCAAATACAAATATGATTATGGGCATCATTGTATACCAGAAGATTTTAGTAAGGGACAATGAGCGTGGTAGATAGGAAAATGTGCGTTCCAAATGAATTCGCTGCATAAACTGAAGCATAGGAAGTAGTAGAGAGGCGGGAAAGAAAAATTAATGAAATTATAGAATACGCAACACAGCAGTACAGCAAAGAGTCAAATGGTACATTATGATGAGCAGCATAAATCAATTATACCATGTATTTCATACATAAATAGATGTGGCAGCGGAGAAGGTGCCAACTGATGTTTTTAATTCTACAGTGGATGTTGATGTTAAGCGGTAAGGGCCTTGGCCGAAGTTTTATAGAGTGAATATGGGTGTTTTTTACTTGACAAATACCATGGATGGAATGGAAAGTGAATGATATAGATTATAAGCAAACCTGTTTGGTATATTGTAAATGAACGTCAATTAGAATATGTAAACCCAAGGCAAGCTTCATGCCATATATTTATTTTTTTAAATTGTCGATAAGAATGAAGCCGTTACAATATGCACTTGCGTTTCTTGTAGGGACAGCATCTGCCTCTAAATAAGAAAAGACAGTAACCAGGCCAGCGAACAGTAGGCTGTAAATGCGAATAAACACTCCGATACAGCAAACGATGACTCGAAGACTAGCACCCTCAATGCTTATTTTTATAGCCCTCGTTTGCAGCGCTATGCGTTGCGAGGCAGCCGGCCCGGACCAAAGCAAAAACGCCGCGGAGTTGACCGCTCTGTGCGAGTTCATAAAACTAACAGAAGCAGATATGAGTGCTCTAAGCGACGAGGAAATAGATACAAATGACCTTACCATAATGGAGGCGTTAAACATGACACTAGCAGATCCTAACTGGAGCAAGCAATTCTCGGATGACGCTTCCAAACCAACTGATGAACCAGTCCCCTGCAAAGGAAAAGCGGCGACAGACCCATGCAAAAGCCACTGGAAAAAGTGGGAAACTGCGAAAGTGAAAGCAAAAGACAACAATATACGACCAGACAAGCTGAAACTCGAAGAAGTCAAGTTAACTTCAAGCTACGGTAGATCAGCCGCGTTACAAGTTGCAAGCCTGCTGGAGGAAGCAGAGAAACTCAAAAAAAACTGGGAGACCAACCACAAAGCACATGTAACTGGTCTTAAAGCAGCCGTAACCACCCTACTTAACAAGGCGGCGTATAACGTCGACCCCGTTCCGGCGCAAAGCAACCACAAGTGCAACGTCAAAGTAGACACCAGCCGGCAAAAAACCTGCGAACTACCAAAAGCTGGCGAGGCCATCTGCGGAGCGCTAGTCTGTATATGTGCCAAAGGGTCAACACAAAGCAAAGATATATGCGGCGACTCTTCAACGCCAAACCTCTCGGATTGGAGCTCAGGAAACATGAAAACTCACTACGCAACATACGATTCCATCTGCAAGAAAAACAAGCAGATCAAACTAACAGCCGAAGCGATAACGAAGAGACTGGCAGCGCTGAAGAGGCTCTACAGGGACGTGGGCAACGCCGGTGGGAGGGCCGTCATCCTAGGAACCAAAACCGACGACAACACCTGCAAAGATCACGCCGGCACCGCCTGCATAGACCTGACAAAGGCCACTGCTTCAACAAGCGAAGCATCGGCAACAGAAATAGGGTGGGAACAAAAGCTGCAGGAAGCGGTGGACAAGCTTAACGCAGCAGAACAAGCGAAGGCTCACCGAGATACGACGCAGCGTCAAATAACGTCAATGCGAAGGCAAGTTGAAGCAATATTCAAACAAGTTGCCATCGCACCAGCAGGTACACTAACAGCAGCAACACAGCCGGGCATAGCACCAGCACAGCCGAGCATAACAACGGCGGGTCCGAGACTATGCGAAACGTTCAACGGCAATGAAAGCGGTTGCACAGGCGCAGAGTGCAATTATGATAAAGTCAAGAGCGAATGCAAACCGAAGGCTGTAGAAGGAACAACCGGAAAAGCAAGAACAGGAGAGGCAACAACAGAAAAATGCAAAGGGAAACCAGAGAAAGATTGCAAAGATGGCTGCAAATGGGAAGGAACAGAATGCAAAGACTCCAGTTTTCTCCTAAAAAAACAATTCGCCCCGATTGTTTCTGATTTTGTGGATTTGTAGAATTTTAGGTATTTTTATTTATAAATATGTTGTTTTATAAGAAAAATATTTTTGTAATAATTTGCTAATATTTTCTAAACGTTGATATATTTCAACCCTCTATTATTGAAGTGTGCGACTCTTAGTAACATGTGTATGAACGTGGCATATGGGTGTAAAGTAGTAGGATAATAGTGTGTGAAAAATGTGTGCTATTCTAATTTATTTTATTTTCTTTATTAAATAATAATAATAGGAGAGTGTTGTGAGTGTATATATACTAATATTATAATAAGAGCAGTAATAGTAATGAATGAGCTTACAAATAGAAACACTTACGGCAATGGTTAACGTGCAATAAGAGTAAGTGAATTGATGTGAGGGTGAGAAAGAATAAGAAACTGAAGAGAGAATCACAGGAAAACTATTTAAAGAATGGAGAACGAAAGATAAAAATAAGGAAGTGAGGAATATAAAAAAGTATTATATGGAATATGAAGAGTTTAGGACACAAACATGTCGACTGACATCATCGCAGAAGAGGGAAAAGAAAGTAAAATTGAGGGAGAAGAAGCATGTGTGCTGTATAAAGCAAATGGTGTCACTATGCCACACGCAGGAGCAGTGCGAAGATAAAATAGAAGGAAAAAATACAGAGTAAAGCATTCGGAGGCGGAATAAAAAACACAAGAAAAAATACATGAGCAGAAAAAGCTGTTTCTATCCCGTATTTGCAAAATGGATAGATTCAACGCTGAAAATGATCACGACTCGTTTTTAATCTGAAGGCGCATTTCAATAATGAGCTGTGAGAGATATGCGTGGAAGAATTGGATAAGCGTGAGGTATTGTCTAATTTTCCCATAAAATACAGTACTCCTATTCAATACTTTCCAAAATATATATAATATTATATATAGAGTAAGAATTTTTAAAAAAAAGAACTACTAATGTTTTACTACGGACAGGACATGAAAAATAAAGACGCTGAGGCTGCTTAACAAAGAACATATATAAAGATATAGACGAGGTATATGAAGTTGAGAGAATCAATGATAGTACTCTTTCAATTACGTATTGATATGATGAACAGACACAAAGGCCTTATAGTGGACGAATAGTTACCATAAGACTTGTGGTGAATCAAAACTAATGCATCGTATTAACAGAGCAAAACCAGATAAGAAGGCGCCTTCCGAACCCAAATTATCTAGTTTTAAACAAAGAAGACTTAACACAAGCCTGATTTCAGAGCACCCCAGATGCAGATGCTCATACGAGCTATGCAAAGACGTTATGTTGTCGCCCAACCACTACGTACTGACAAGGCTGTAGTGGAGAATGACAGGATTGCACACCATTAGATTTGAATTCCCAGTAACATAAATATGGGAAATATTTTAAATATTTGCATGTTTATTTAAATTAAGTAAAAACTTAACCTAATAGATGCCTTAAATTTAAGGAATTATCGTAAAAATAACAACAGAAGAAAAATTAGAAATAAAAAACTATAAACCAGACTTTTAATTTTTTTACACAAAGTCACCAGCTTTTTTGAGAGTTGATGTATACCAACCCTTACTATTTCCTAAAAATGCCGGCCAAATTTACTCCGCCAAGGTCTCCCATGAGGCCTTCGTTGTTGCTTCAAACAAATTTTTTTTTTTAGAATTTTCTTCGTGCCTTCGTGAGAGTTTCCACCCACTGGCGCGGCCATCAGCCATCACCGTAGAGCCCTGAGATGCTATCGGTCTGGCGACTGTGGCAGAGTCTCCCTTTTTCATTCATCCTAACACACACACTCTCTATAATTTTTGTTGTAGCTCCGCAGTTGAACGGAATACAGCAGATGGGGCGAGAATCCCTTCACCCCGGACTCTCCAAAAGATGTCAATTAGCAATCCTTTTGTTTTTATTTTTGTTATTCGTTTATTATTCTCTTCTCCTCTTTCTGTTTCTGTTGCTTGTTGACAGCATACCTCCTCTGTCTCTAAGGGTGTCTGGACTATTCCTGCGTCCGATGCTTTTCCTGCTAGCTCCACACTCGGCAATAAGGGGGGAAGTTGCAGAAGGGAGAGTGGGTTGTATGACTGTTACCTTAGGTGAGGACTTCACATGCGGCCGGCTCCGTTCAACCGCAATGAGAAACTGCGCCAGCCTTTTGGAGAAGCATACATCCTGCACACACTCACCTTCTACCGCAAACCTGACACGTAACTCCTTCAAACCGGGACAGCTCATCAAGTGCAGCGACGTTTCTTCGCAGTCGCCGCGTTGGCTGGTAACAGCGCGCTCTACCTTCATACCGTGCATCTTCTTTTGATGTAGGGTGAGGCCAGTTTTGCTAGCACACTGCCTTCCGCATGTCGGGCACACCAACATGGATGTGTTTGTATGCGGGGAATCAGTGGCACAAAATTTTGTGCTTTTGCTGCATTTAAGCTCGACTCCCTCACCTTTGTGAAAAGCCTTGCAGTGTCGGATGAGGGAGTCCCTGCAACTGAGCACTTTTTGGCACACACCGCACTGCACCTCGCCCTTCCCCGGGACGTCAACGTTTCCCTCACGGGCACGCTTACGAGGGAATTGCACCAACACCACGGTACCGTCCTCCATCACTATGCTTTTATGTTTGAATTTCTTGTGTAGTGACAGGGAAGAGCGTGTACCGAAGCTCGCCTCGCACAGGTCACATTGAAACGGCAGCTTCCGTGTATCCTGAGAGGCTGGCGCTGCTGGGGCTCTACCATCTCCTTGCACTGAGTCCTCGTTCTCTCGCCCCCTTTTCACGCGGCAACTACCGCTGCCTATGCCATGTATTGTTCTAAGGTGGTGTAGTAGTCGGCCTGGCACTGCGAATTTGGAGGCACAGATGGTACAATGAAGCACCTGCGGTCTCATCGGGACTCGTGTGCTCGATGGTAGAGGAACGATCGCCACCACTGGAGGGGGCTCCGGGGGGATATCCACTGCAGGTGTTGCATCGCCGTATTTGATCCTCCGGAGGGCATCAGCTCGCACAAAGCCATGTTTGTTTACCATATGCGTTACAGCACTCGAGCGGCATTGGTATGTGGCATCACATTCCGTACATTTTGTCGGTTCGGAGGTTCTTTGAAGAGTGCGTGTCGCAACAGTTGGGGCTGTTTGTATTGTTGGCCCTATCTCTGCATGTTGCGGGTTGCACCATCGGCACTGTGGAGGCACACTCGGGTTGATCTTTCGCAACATCCATCCATAGTGTCTTGAAGACCCAACCCGAAAGCGTGCCAGTGCCGTTTCTTCTTCCCTCGTCAGTTCTTCCTTATGTTTTGTTGGAAAGTGGTTGCCCGTGATACCAAACCTATGAGTGTTCTCATGGACTTCTTCCGACTTAAGCACTCGCTTCGCATAAGCAATGATGTCGGGGATCCATGTGTCTCGCAACTGTGGTAAATCTGCGGCCTTTTTGGCCATCTCATCACAAACTTCATTCCGTTTCACGCCACAATGGCCAAACACAAATTGCAGTCGGATACGTATCTTCCTTCTCTGAACTTGAAGCAGAAGCCTCCATAGTCGTCTTAGAATTGGGTCCGTTACGGCTAGGGGGCCTGTCTGCAGTGCTGTTAACATTGACAGCGAGTCAGAGAAGATGGACAACCTGCTAGGTGTGCTTCTGTATGCCGGAAGCCATTTCAGCAGCCGTTGCAGTTCTATCTCTAATGCTACGCATTCCGCTCTGTAACTGCATGAGAGTTCCCCTGCTCCTGTCTTAGGTGCGCAAATCAGCGTGTTGTTTCTGTAGAGCAGGGCAGCTGCTCCGGACTTCTCACCGAGGGACACGGATCCATCAGTCCACAATTCGTAGTGCTCTCGCCGCGGTAGCTCCTTCCCCCTCCGTGCAAAATGTCGTTCAATCCACTTTTCGGAAGCCTCCCTTTTGACATCGTCAGGGTCATCAGCGCACACAGGCTTTATCTGCGTGTGAAATATCGGTCGGCAGCTGTGGCGGAGCGTCGATGTCTCTAGTGGGTGCTCGCGTGGCTCAATGCGGAGGTGGGGGTAGGACCGCATGATGCGGGAATGTTGGGCTCTGACTGGGTGTTTGCTGTGGTATACTTCTTCAGCACTGCGCCGCAAACATCCGCCTCGTGACTCACACATCAGCATGAATTTCATGCTGCGCACAAGAGTGGTCGTCTTGAGTGGCAGGAGGTTTGCTTCCAGCAGAGAGTCCTCTTTGCGCGTCCCATGCGGTATGCCGGCTATGATGCGACTGGCTTTGTGTTGTGCTGCTGAGAGGAGGTCGCGACTCCGTTCCGAAGCGTCCCAGTACCATACCTCAATGCCATACATGGTGTGTGCCTGTACGAGTGCTAGATAAAAAGCTCTCAGTACTTGTCGTCTTGGCCCCCATGTAGAAGCTGAGATGGACACTATCTGCAGTAGTCGGAAGTCCATCTTGCGTCTCGTTTCGGCCGCATGTGTTGCCATCCCCTGCTGACACTGGAATGTTACTCCTAGAAGCTTCGGTATCCTGTCAGCTCCTATTCTTTCGCCGTCCAGTTGCAATGTAAGGGGGTGGCGCTCTATACACCCGAAGAGTGTGCACTTTGTTTTCGCTACGTTGACAGACATGAAGTACTCTTTTGACCACTGTAACACCACGTTTAGACCGCATTGTAGTGTGTGGTTGATGACATCCCTCTCTGTGTGCCTCGCAAGTAGCGTTAGGTCGTCTGCAAAGAATCCGTGCTGCAGTAACGGCACTTCTGCAAGGCGTTGGCTCAACGAGTTCATGACAATAATGAACATGATTGGGCCAAGGACAGTTCCTTGTGGCACTCCTCGCTCAAATGTTCTGCTTCTGGAAAGCTTCTCCTTGAATCTCACTCTGCCAGTTCGGTTACTCAGAAATGATACGCACCACTTCACAATGTAGGGTGATACCTTCATTCTGTGCATTTCCCTCGCAATTTTGTCGTGGTCTACTGTATCAAATGCCTTCTCGTAGTCAACGAATACAGCACCCGTACGAGATTGGTGCGTGGGACGGCAGAGGGCAGCGCGGACGTGCAGGAGTTGTTCGAGCGTTGAGCATCCGGGGCGAAAGCCTGATTGCTGCGGCGTCAGCTGGGACTCAACAGTGTCTCTAAGCCTCGCGGCAATTATGCGTTCCATGACTTTGCAGAGACAGCTCGTGAGCGTCACAGTCCTGTAAGAATCGAGGTCCTCCGCCTTTTTTCCGGCCTTCAGGATGGGGATGATAACACCAGTCTTCCATGCAGGCGGCACGACTCCCGTTCGTAGGCTCTCATTGAATAGCCTCAGAACAACATTCAGCGCTGTTCTGCCGAGATGTTGCAGTGCCTCGTTGTATAAGCAATCAGGTCCGGCTGCGGATCCACTCGGTAGCAGTTTGATCGATCTCCGTAGTTCAGCCATCGTGATGGGACTGAACTCACTCGCTATCGTCTTTATTGGTGCCGGTGGGTGTGAGTCGGGGTGCCTTCTTGCACGGGACGAGTACAGTTTACTGAACCTCTCAGCTTGACGGTAGTCCGTGATGGCCGCGTTATCTACAAGTACAGCCGGTGTTGTTAGTGGTCGTGGCGCATATACCTTCTTGACCATGTGCCAACTGCAGCGGTCTGACACCGCAAGTCTGGAGCATAGCGTGCTCCATCTCTTCTTTGTGGTACGGTCCAGGATCTGCTTACGCGTGGCTACCAACTTTTCCCTTCGGTGGGAGGGTCCGCATCCAGCGATCTCTTCATCGAGTTTCGCGAGCTCAGGTGTCCAATGTGGTGGCGTTGCTCTGCAGCCACGGGGGACGGAGACCTTCGTCGCAATGCGGATGGCGGAGCTCAATTTCTGTTCCAGGGTGTTGACGTTCTTCTCTCTACCAATTTTCCTGCAGAGCTCGTCAACCTTGAGACGGAAATTCCTCCAGTTAGCTTTTAGCCATGCGTACATGGGCATTCGAGGCCGCGTGCAACTCAGTGCATCTGTGTCGTCTCCAACGATAACGTCGAAAAATATGTTATGGTGATCGCTATCGGGAGAATACAGCGATGTCCACGTGTACACTGTGCAATTCCTTGACAGCGTCACATCAGGGGTGGACTCCCCGTGGTGGCGCGCGTACCTGGTGCACCCACCAGTGTTACATACCAGAAACTGGTTGTCAATGCACCACTGTGTGAGGGTTTCACCCTTGGTATTTGGTGGGCTCGCGCGATCCCATGCCAACGCGTGTGCGTTAGCGTCTGCACCGATGAGCTGGGCACCGTCAGTCGTCAGAAGCGTATCTAGGTCAGTTGCCGTGAAGGTGTGTTTTGGTGGGATGTATGCCGACGTGACAGTCAGCGCCGTTCCACGTGCAAGGTGAATTGTTGCATGCACTTGTTCAATGCGACCAATAACGGCCATACCGGTCTCGACTGGTAGGTCCTCCCTCACTAGTATTGATACACCACCTCCTTTGCAGTTACGAGCTATTCCGTGATGTTGGTAGCCAGCAACGCTAAAGCAAGCCGCCTCTCCAGGCGTCATCCTTGTCTCGCTCAACAGACAAAAGGCGATCCGCTCATCAACAAGGGTTTTGTGGAGTGCTAATCTCTTTCCTTGAGATAGCCCGGCGCAGTTCCACTGCATCCCGCGCAACGACGGGCCGGGATTCTCTTCCACATCACCGGACAGCAGCATCTTAGTGCGGATGATACTGCTGATGGCACGCTGGCACGTGCCCAGGGACCGACAAATGAAAAACGGTGTCCCAGCAAGACGCTGCTGATCCCTGTGCTGTATGATGCCGTAGCCGGAGCACAGCAGTGTTCCCCATGAGAGGAACGTTGCTGGCTCTTGGCTTCCCCCGATGATACGGGGTACTGGACCATGGCACCACGTTGAGGTGGCCGGCATCGCCAGGGGCTTCAAACAAAGATAACCCGCAGAAAAAACCAACCAGAGAATTTAAACTAGCGTGTGTCTGAACGGAAAGCTATCTTCACACAGCTACAACCATAATAAATTAGCACCACAAACTAGATGCAGCCCAAGAAATCAAATACCGCTAATTTCCTCCACCTTGACAAACTACCGGACAAGGAAAGACAACTCAGAAATCAATGTTAAAGACTAAGGTATTATTTTCACGCCGACAAACACTCGGTCTCACACCAGCGTTGTTGATGGCACTACTGCTGGCAACTGCGACTGCAGCGGACTCCGACGAAAAAGTGGACGCCATCCAAACTCCGTGCGACGAAGGCGAGTGGTTAGAGGCGGTGAGAAAACACTACAGACAAGTAGAGAACGACCTGATTACGAGGGCTAGCGAGCTTTCAAAAGAACAACGAATGCTAACACTAACGGCGGCAAAATCCTCGCCAGGCATGAGGTCAATACTAGCTGGAGTCCTCGCTTCGCTAGCAAGCCAGCGAGCTGCGGCGGTCCTAAAAGACATCAATAAGCATCAACAGACGCTCGGCGCAGCCGTGGCGCTGTTGGCAAAAAGGCAACGAAACATCGCCGCGCTACAGCGGATGGGCGCGACAGAGACGGCAAAATTCTCGGAGTCGAAAGCCAAAGAGCACGACAGCAACAAATACTTTACGACCGGTACTGGCAAGTGCCAGGCGCGGGCGAAACTGGCAGCGACTCCAACCAAACGATGCGAAGTAACAACTGCCTCAAAAAATAAGCTAACAGCCGCAGCAACAGACCTGGCCAAGATAACCAAAGTGAAACTGACGCCCATCACTGACTTCGCGTTCCCCGACCTCAAAATAGAAGTCTAGCACAAAGGAACGCCAGCAGGCAGCAAGGCACAGCACAACAGCAAGGCCGGCTGCGGCGACAATGCACAAGCAGCAAGCGTTAGCAACGGTGTAGCGTTTGCATCAGCGGCCCTGCACAAGCAAACCCTACAACCAGTGGACATCAAACTCTTAGACGGCGCAAGCTGTGTAGCCGCAGACAATAACAGCGACCACTTCTTAACAACAGCCGAGGCGATAGCCAATGCAATCTGTACACTAAAACGGGGCTCGTCCCCCAAAGTGAAGACACTACAGGACGAAACAGTGGATGAGCTCGCCAGCGACAACGACATACAGACGATACTTCTCACAACAACAACGGATGTTACTACCCTAAAACAAGACGCTGGTGAACGCAAAAAGAAAGTCCAACAGATACTTGGTGGCACAGGTAAACAACTAAAGGATGTTTTTTCATAGGAGTGGACGACAGAAACATAAAGTTTACAAGAGGCGACACAACAGTGGAAACAAGCGTTAAAGAGGCCGTGGAAACAGAAAAATACGCCCTAACCTTGGCCTATTTTTCAGGTGAAGCGGCGAAGAGAGCAGAAAAAGCAACTAAAGCGACACCCCAAAACCAAGTAAAGGAAGAGGAGTGCACAGGTGAAGAAAAAGATTCTTGCAACAAGAAACTTGGGTGCAAATATAATGACGGAGAGAGCAAATGCGAAAATACTCTTCACAAACAACAACAACAAAAACAAGCACAAACTCAAACACCACAGGAAGCAAATCTGTTCTAGTAAAGGACCCTCTTTGACTGGAATTTTTGCTTCTATAATAAAAAGCTTCTAAATATTTTTTTGATTTGCTAACTTTATGAAATTTATGAAACTTCCATCTTAAAATAATTTGGTAAACTTTTGTTAAATTTAATATATTTTAACACTTTTAGATGAAAATATAAAAATTTTGAAATACTTAAAAACATGGAATTTTGGTATGAACATGGAGTAAAGCTGTAAATCAGTAGCGTGTGAAGGGATGAAAAGTGAGAGATATAACGAAGATTTTTTAATTTGGTTTATTTTATGGCCACCAGTTAGGCAAAAAAAATAGTAACACTAAGCACATATAAGTGTGTTGAAAGTGCATGTATATACTGATATTATAATATGAGTTGTAGAATAAAATTACTGTAAATCCAAAATAGAGGTAGCCAAAAAAAGTGGGACAAGTAAAATTTGACTAAGTACCTAACTTGACGGTGGGTGGAAGAGGGATGGAGAGCGTTAGAGAGCGAGTGGAATATTATTATTGAAGACAAGTAAAAAGACAGAAACAGATAGAAACAAGGAAATGGAATATGCGCAAGTTTAAACACAAAGATAGAAATTGTCATTATAATACATAAAGATGTGACCAAGGAAGCAACAATGAAGAGACGAAGTGCAGCATACAAGCCAAATGGAGTCGCCAAACCTTCCGCAGAAACAGTGACAGAAAACTAAAAGGTGGAAAGGAAATACAGAATGTAACGGATAGATTCCCGACAGCGCAGCACAGCACAGAAGAAAATAATACTGAAGATACTAACGCAGTTTATTTTACTCAAAGATGGATAGATACTATTGTATATATGATGGGGGCGACTGAAATTTTAAATATGATGGCGGATTCTCCTTTTAAGATTGTTAAAAACAGGATGAATCAAAAATAATAGAATGACTGTGGTTTACATAGTTGAGTGTAAAATAAAGAGAATTAAAAGGAAATATGTATTTAGATCGTAAAAGTATATTAGACTTTGTTTAAAGTGGATATTAACTGAAATAGGAGTGCGAAGATCAGTACGTGCAGCTACAGGAAGTCAAAGGAACTGCAGTTTTTTACCAAATGAACATGTGGTGCATTCCGCTGCAATAACACGATGATATCCCAAACTGCACACCTTCACCAGCACAAGTCGAAAGCAAGGGATGATGTGAGAAAAGCAAGCAGTATTATTGACAACAGCGTTTATTTTTGAATCAAGACAGGTAACAGAAACCGTGCCAGCGGTAGGCAACAGGGAAGCGGCCCGACGGCTTTGCGAGCTAGCGGCAGCCGCAACAACTAGTTATAAACAGTCTACTGCGACGACAACTGAGTCAGAAGCATTCAACAAACTGCACGCTTTAAACCTCAGTACTGCGAACGCATCAGTTTTGCAGGTTTTTAAACACAAAGACGACAAGCAAAGTTGTCAGAATCAATCACCAGAGACTTTGAAGGAGACAAAACCGTAGCACAGCCTCTACACCAATTGGCCAGAAGGCGCAAAACCACTGGATAAGATAAAAGCAAATAATCACAACGACTTGAAGGCTGCAACTGCCAAGTTGACTGCGGCGCATAAAAGGAAATTTCTAACGGTGCTAGTACCAATACTAAGCAAATCACAGCTCACGCACAGTCGACTGAGGGCAGCGCAACAGACAATAAACGATGCCAAAACAAAAGGGCTAGCAGCAGCACTAGCCCGTGTGTGCGGCTCAAAATCAGGCGAAACTCAGCACACGTGCTGAAAAGGTGTCAGAGCCACGGTGGACTGGGCGGATAACGCTGAACCGACAGACTGTCTAATACAAAAAGTGTTTAAAAAGGGCATGGCGGACGGCGACACCAATGCACTGGCAAGTTCACCAACAGAAATATTAAAAGACGTCGTGAAATACGTCACAAGAGATGACACTAATTCTTACCTGGGGCATTCAAAAACTCGTGTGACGGCCAACAGAGAAACGGAAGGATGCTACAAATGGAACGGCAAACTTCCAGGACAAGTAACAAGTGACACGGACACGCCGTGGCTTAGCCAAATAACACCAGAGCTAGAGCTATTGACCACATAAACAGAAACGCGGCGCACCTACCTACAAAAGAAGCGACGAAGACGTTACTTTCCCGGTCGGCAGCCCTAGAAAACACGGTTTTTTGGTTCTACACTAAATTAAAGGGGCCAGAACAACGACAAGTCCTTCCGCAAAGCAACGAGTGTCTAAAGAACAAGCGTGCAAGGTTTCCAACATGAATAACTCGCCATGCAAACCACCATGAAAATGGGACGAAAGTGCAGCTTATAAAGAAAGAAATGCTTATTATATCCGAAAAGGCAAAAGAACAACAAGGTGCACAGGCGAAAGCTCAAGGAGGCGACAAAAACGAAGAGAAATGTTCAAAACATCGAACAGACAAAGGAACTTGCGAAAAGGACATCAGTTGTAAATCGAAAAGTAGCACTTGCAAAGATCCCAATTTTCCTGTAAATAAGAAGTTTTCTTTAATTGCTGCATATTTTATGAGCTTTCTGTTTTGAATTTCTTTTAAGGATTATTGTCAAAAATTTATTTGCTGAATTTTATAAAAATTATGAAATATCGCTGGTGACGTCGGCCACCTCATCGTAGTTCCAGGGTCTATTACTTCGTCCAGGATGAAGCCAAGTGCACGCATTATACATAGTTCAACAGGATTGGGGCTGGTAACAGGCTTTCAGCGACCAAAAAAGGAGAAAGTAGCAGCATCGGCACTCTGGAGTGAATAAATATATTAGATTGCTCCTTTGCATGTGCAGGCGTGCCTTAGTTGAGATACATCGGCTTCTACTACTTCTTAACGGAGATATGGAACAGGATCCCTGTCCCATGATTTGTGCATTCCAGTGGAATTCTGGGGGTTGCTCCAAGGTGAAGCGAATGGCCTTGAGAAGAAGCTCCACGAGGATATGGTATTTTTTTGTTTATTGCAGGAGACTCACTTGGCAGCAAAAGAATACTGCGCATTGAAAATTAGTGGATACAAACACATGGAAATGGCACGCTCTCCACATTTTTGCAATGTTTCCATTATAATCAAAGATGGCGTGGGAGTCATCCAATGTCCGTAGGACGGAAAGACAGCCGGAAAGAGTCTCGGCAACACTGATGTCCTCATCTGATACAACTTTAACTGTCAAATCAGCTTACTTCCCACAGAACAAAAATGTCACTAACTCCACGCTTGAAAGCCTTCAAAGTTGAACTGTATCACTAATAATAGGATTCGATACCAACGCACATCATAACTTATGGGACCCGCTTCGCCCCAATAATACAGCAGGAGAATGCATTGTAGACTGATGTATACAAAATGATATCAAAATTGCAAATGATGGAACACCAACGAGAAGAACGGCTCACATGGAAACCAGGTCGTCTCCCGACGTTACGATGTACAGAGACTGCGAAGTCACAAGATGGGAGATAAAACTCAGTCCAGATAGTCACCACTACCGGATAACCGTTCGAGGTGTGTACTGGGATTGGTGTAGAAATTATCGCCATTACAAAGCCACTAAAGGTGTTTTATGTTTGCAACAAAGCAAATTGACGGAAGTTTAGAAAAGTGTATAGTGTAACAATGGTGTAAAAATTAAGGAAATCAAGAAAGAATGTGGATCCTATGAATGAGGCTGTGGCTAAAGGCATTCGCACAGCAACAAAGAAAAAACACAGAAAGGTAAGGAAGAATCGCCACCGTTTTGGACACGAGAACTGACCGTATTGACACAACAATAAAAGAATATACAAGTTAAAAGCACAGAGAGGTTCCCTTATATACAAGAGAAGGAAGGTTCTCGCTGAAAAATCCCTACAACGGTGGAAGAAAAATGTGTCAAATATGTCAGTGACCGATACAAAAAGTTGGAATTTAGTTAAGTCCATTGACGCATCGAATCCACTGACATCTCCGGTTCTGGTAGTAAACGACCACATTTTAACATGTAGACAGCAAGTTAATAAACTAGCACAGATGTATCGAGAGAGGTCGACAAAAGCACCAGATGCTCTTCACATGAGTACACGTTAACGAGTGAGTGGAGAATTCGCACTAATAACGATTGCAAAACTTGAGACAGAACTGAAGGAACTCTCTTCAGGCACTTGCTCCGGTAAGGACAATATACATTGTGAATGGTTGAAGCAATTAGGACGCTGTAGCAAGAAACGTGTCCTCAAGCAATTCAACTGTAGCCTACAGAGAAACCGGGTGTCGGAGAAATGGAAGCATGGAGTTATCGTCCCACTACTCAAGAACAACAAACCTGCCAAGTGTATGTCATCATTCCGGCTCATCACGCTCAATAGCACTCTCTGTAAGCTAATAGAAAGGATTGTAGCGAGACGCATACGAGACACGGTAGAATGTAAGGCGCAACTACAGAAATCCGCTTTTCGTCCAGGGAGGTCTAAGTTAGAGGCCCTGATGGCACTCACAGACTTCGTGACACATAGAATAGCAGGAGAAACAGCTGCAGCGGTATTCACAGATTATGCGAGGGCATTTGACTCTGTGTATCACGGGTGCATAATGGATGCACTAAAAAGATATGAGATAGGCATGCACTTTATTGCATGGGTTGCAAATTTCCTTGAGGGACGGACTAAAGTAGTACGAATAAACAACATCCCTCTCAAAGAAAATATAACTCACGTGTGGTGTTCCACAATGTTCCGTGTTGGGGCTGTTGCTATTCATTATCGCAATGGACTCTCTCAGTGCGAAACTAAATGCCATGACAGTCCTTAAATACTGCTTCTTCGCAAACGGCCTCACGATAGTACGCTCTAAAACTGACCAGGAAGCTATTCGGCAGACGGTACAAACAGGGATGTATTGTATAGTGAGCTGGTTAGGAGAGGACTGTATGGATGTGTCTTCAGAAAAAGCGGAATACATGTTCTTTGTGGTGAGAGACCGCGACTCACTACACTTATTTCTAGGAGAGCGCAGATTAAATTAGACAAGAAACCACAGACTCCTTGGGGTGACAATGCAGCCAAACAAAGGACTGAGTAAGAAAAAATGCTCACACCCTGCAAACAGCAGCAACTATGAGATTAATGAAACTAAGGGCTGTTGCATCACCTGAATAGGGAGCGAGTAAAGAAAGTGTTAGAGCATTTTTTTTTAGCCTTAATCCAGGAAAAATTATGCTATGGTATTGCGGCATGGTGGTTCAATGCCTTTCAATCAGACAAAAAGCAGCTTGAACGAGTGCAAGCGCAGGAGGCACATGTTATTGCGGGTGTTCCAACGTAAGCGAGCAGGCATGTTGTCATAAAGGAGGCCCTCCTTCACCAGATAGATTATATTACTCATAGACGAGCAATATAATACTATTGAACAAGGAAGGCGAATAGTAAGGCATCATCCGACACAGTGGAAAGAATCTTCCCACCTAGTCATATGATATGCACGCTCCTGGAGAATGTGTCATACTTGTATGAGGAAGTAGACGAACCGGAGGAACCACACACGGCAAGCGCATTGCAACTGGCGAGGAGACCATACCTCAACACTACAGCACCAGATGGTCTCCATTCTGATGCCTCCGACAGCGAGAAAAGACACACAATTCAAAAGTTACGTAAACTCAAAGACTACAATTACCAAGTGTGGACAGATGGGTCAGTGATACTGGACGAACCCTCTGGTGCCGCCGCGATAATACATCCTTGACAAGGTAATGCGGTAAAAGTGAAAAAAGGAGCAGTCAGGTTAGCATGAAGCTACAGAGCCGAGTGTGTAGCCATGGATGCAGGACTTATGAAACTCAAAACAGTAATAAAGATCAACGAGAGCATAAAAACGAAAGTGGCAATATTTACAGACATGTTATCTTTATTAATGGCACTTAAAACGGATCCTACAGAAGTGACAGATACCATGCTACGACGCATTTAGGATCTGATCATACACTTCATGAAACTGAGAGTATCCATGTCGTTTCAGTTTGTGTTTTTGCATTGCGGTTTCCAGAGAAATGACAAAGTGGAAGACCTCGCAAACAAAATAAAGGCGGTACACTACACGCAAAAGCAACAGAAAACAAAAAAGAGGAAAGTAAGTACAGCATGAAGCTAAGACATGCGCAACAGCACATAAAAGAAGCAAATTACGCAGGTGGAGATTTTGCTCCATATTTAACTGAAAAAGGATAGAAAAAGCCAAAGATGGTGTAAACTGTATTTTTTGATCTTATAGTGGATCCAAACATCCAGCTGTAAATAAAAATGTTCAGAAACAAAAGAATATGGCAGAAGGGATTAGGTAAGTTTGATGTTATTTTGAAGTTTTTCTTGTCATTGGATATACTAACAGTCGAAGATATTCGTGGGTAACAATATGATGTTATCAAGAAAAATTTTAAGGAAAATGTTATTTTAAAATTTTTAAAGACATCAAAATAAAAATAAAAAAGCGAAAATTGTTAATGTGTAGTATTTATGTGCCGTTGTAAGAGGTTTATGAAGTAAAAAAATTTGTCATAAAACAACAACAGTTCCATGTGGGTATACTGGACAGACACTAAAAATTTTCAGAGAGCGATTAATTAATTTAAGCGTTATTTCTGACGCAAAACTAATGGTGCAAATCAATAAAGCAAATGCAGCTTTGTGGACTAAATTACTTAAACTTAAAAGGGAGCTTAAATACTGTCGCGTACAACTCAGGAAAAAACCAAAAGGCCACTCAAGTTCTTGAGAAACAAAAAGCATTATTTTTTATTTTGAGTCAAAAGCTGTCACGCATTTTTGAAGCTGATAGAGTAGAGAAAACACAATAAATTTAAATCTTTTTTCGATACAAATATAGGTCAATATGGATCGGAATTATAAACTGCAAACAATGTAGTGTAACTGCTTGCATTTTATATCGTCATAGCATAAAATACAGCAGTGGTACGTGCTCCTTTTTTTCAACCGTTGAGGACCAACAAATGATATCCAAAATCAACCTCGCACGCCACCTTTCGTTCTCTTGAAGCAAATTACTAGCACAAAAATGTCAAGAGGAAGAGAAAGCAATGATCAGAGCAAAAGAGAACTCTGTACGCTGTCGCCAGCTTAAACAGTGTTGGCTCTTATCACTCTGAAAAACTCCGAGGATACAACGGCTTTTCAGCGGTAGAATAGCAAACGCCGAAATTAATGACGCTGATAATGCTAACCAATAATGGTACAAGCACATGAGGGGAATT
The DNA here is from genome assembly GCF_000002445.2 of Trypanosoma brucei brucei TREU927. Classification (NCBI taxonomy): domain Eukaryota; phylum Euglenozoa; class Kinetoplastea; order Trypanosomatida; family Trypanosomatidae; genus Trypanosoma; species Trypanosoma brucei. Next base: position 2,595,151 of record NC_007282.1, on the reverse strand, counting down.
TAAATACCAGCTCAACCTGCAAGAAGAGGAGATGCAACCAGATAGAAAACCACAAACAGCCACAAAAAACAGACCATATCGGACAACAAGAACCAAAGAAGGAAAAAACAAAGCAGTTTTAACAACTAGCCTACAATCCACTATACCATGACACGTAGTGAATAGGCGAAGTTTTCAACCATACGCAAGGCACAACAGAGCCAGGTTCACAAATAAGTTCCCAAGGGAAGCAGAGCAGATAAGGGATCAACATGTACTCTGCATGGATTTTGAAAGCGAGTTTTGTGCACCAATGCAATCCATAGATGACCGAACAGCGCAGGCGGCACATGCACCATAACTTTAGCAGACACTTTCAGAGTCACTCGCGGAGACCGTTAAAAAAAACAGATATTTTAAATATAAAAAGAAGAAAAAGGTGAATTGTTGAATAAAGTGCTATCTCTCCCACCAGACCAAATGTTTTTTGCCGACGCAATATACGAATTATGGAAGCCATATTTCTTCCAATTTTTCGGATTTTAAAAACCTATACCGAGTGAGTGACAGCAGAGACCACAAGCAACCTTCACAACATAAGCGGCAGAACCCGGTTCAACTACCAAATAGCAACGACAATGCACGAAGCTTTTTAGCAACGACCATTACGGCGGCGCTGCTTTCTTTACGCCGCAGAGAAGTCACTCTGCAAGAGAAGGATGCGGCAGACTTCGGGCTGCACTGCACTTTCGTCAACATTCAGGGAGCAGGCGGGGAGCAGCCCACCGCAGTCGTCGACTTCACCGCTGACATCGAGAATCTAAACCAGATGAATATGTCAACCAGCAGCCAGGACTGACAAAGCTTATTCGAAGGCTGAGGGGCAAACAGTAAATGGGAAAACAAAACACAAAGAGGAAAACCTAAAAAAACTGGGTAACAAAGTGGAACAAATGGGTTGAGCAGAAACAAAACTAAACAAACCCGTAAACGGAAAGGCCTCGCTACAAAAAAATCCGAGACTAATCGAAAACTGGGCAAGAATAACTGCTGAAAAAAATTTAAATGACACGTTAAACGGCTTGCAACCACTTGGCAACACCTACACCAGGCTCAAACAAGAAATATCGACAGGGTTAAGCAAGGCCGAAAGGAAAAGATTTCAGAGGCGCTGTAGGGCGAAGGAGCAACTGACTTCAAAGCCGAGACGACCAAAACACTCTAGCAAGCAACTGCCTGGACCTCGGAGTCCGCGGAAAATGCAAGCATGTCAGTTTGGAACGACATTCTTTGGCACTTCTGGCTTTCTGCTGGTCGAAACAGCGACAAATACAAAAATACAGGAACTTCTGTAGGTTGGGGAAGCGCGCCGCTAGCAGCCGAAACAAAAGTAAAAGGCTGGCGCCACAGAGGCGAAAGCAGCAAACACACAGGGACAGTGATCATGTTAGTCATAGCAAGCCTAGAAGCCCGCGTGCAAACAGCAAAGGAGGGAAAGACAGTAGAACATTTACTAGGAGCCGAAGCTGCCACATTAAATAGCGGGGCGACCAGCAACTTATGCATAAAGTACACGAAATATTACGCGGCAACCAGAGAGATGTGGGGGTAAATAAACCATGGGCCTCAAAACTAGAAGAAGCAGCTAAAATACTAGACGAAATACCAGCGAAAACAGCGGAGGCGACAGCTCTAGGAGTGCAGATCAGCGGTCTAATCTCAGCAGCAAATCAGCATTATCAGACCGCAGAGCCGACAGTTATGGCACTACCAACAACAGCTAAATTTTTTTCTTGAATTTTCTTCGTGCCTTCGTGAGAGTTTCCCCCCACTGGCGCGGCCATCAGCCATCACCGTAGAGCCCTGAGATGCTATCGGTCTGGCGACTGTGGCAGAGTCTCCCTTTTTTTTTCGGCCTAATACACCCTCTATAATTTTTGTTGTAGCTCCGCAGTTGAACGGAATACAGCAGATGGGGCGAGAAGCCTCCCACTCCGGACTCTCCAAAAGATGTCAATTAGCAATCCTTTTGTTTTGATTTTTGTTATTCGTTTATTATTCTCTCCCCCTCTTTCTGTTCCTGTTGCTTGTTGACTGCATACCCTCTCTGTCTCTGAGGGTGTCTGGACTATTCCTGCGTCCGGTGCTTTTCCTGCTAGCTCCACACTCGGCAATAAGGGGGGAAGTTGCAGAAGGGAGAGTGGGTTGTATGACTGTTACCTTAGGTGAGGACTTCACCTGCGGCAGGTTCCGTTCAACCGCAATGAGAAACTGCGCCAGCCTTTTAGAGAAACATACATCCTGCACACACTCACCTTCTACCGCAAACCTGACACGTAACTCCTTCAAACCGGGGCAGCTCATCAAGTGCAGCGACGTTTCTTCGCAGTCGCCGCGTTGGCTGGTAACAGCGCGCTCTACCTTCATACCGTGCATCTTATTTTGATGTAGGGTGAGGCCAGTTTTGCTAGCACACTGCCTTCCGCATGTCGGGCACACCAACATGGATGTGTTTGTATGCGGGGAATCAGTGGCACAAAATTTTGTGCTTTTGCTGCATTTAAGCTCGACTCCCTCACCTTTGTGAAAAGCCTTACAATGTCGGATGAGGGAGTCCCTGCAACTGAGCACTTTTTGACACACACCACACTGCACCTCTCCTTTCCCAGTGGCGTCAACGTTTCCCTCACGGGCACGCTTACGAGGGAATTGCACCACCACTACGGTACCGTCCTCCGTCACTATGCTCTTATGTTTGAATTTCTTGTGTAGTGACAGGGAAGAGCGTGTACCGAAGCTCGCCTCGCACAGGTCACATTGAAACGGCAGCTTCCGTGTATCCTGAGAGACTGGCGCTGCTGGGGCTCTACCATCTCCTTGCACTGAGTCCTCGTTCTCTCGCCCCCTTTTCACGCGGCAACTACCGCTGCCTATACCATGTATTGTTCTAAGGTGGTGTAATAGTCGGCCTGGCACTGCGAATTTGGAGGCACAGATGGTACAATGAAGTACCTGCGGTCTCATCGGGACTCGTGTGCTCGATGGTAGAGGAACGATCGCCACCACTGGAGGGGGCTCCGGGGGGATATCCACTGCAGGTGTTGCATCGCCGTATTTGATCCTCCGGAGGGCATCAGCTCGCACAAAGCCATGTTTGTTTACCATGTGCGTTACAGTACTCGAGCGGCATTGGTATGTGGCATCACATTCCGTACATTTGGTCGGTTCGGAGGTTCTTTGAAGAGTGCGTGTCGCAACAGTTGGGGCTGTTTGTATTGTTGGTCCTATCGCTGCATGTTGCGGGTTACACCATCGGCACTGTGGAGGCACACTCGGGTTAATCTTTCGCAACATCCATCCATAGTGCCTTGAAGACCCAACCCGAAAGCGTGCCAGTGCCGTTTCTTCTTCCCTCGTCAGTTCTTCTTTATGCTTTGTTGGAAAGTGGTTGCCCGTGATACCAAACCTATGAGTGTTCTCATGGACTTCTTCCGACTTAAGCACTCGCTTCGCATAAGCAATGATGTCGGGGATCCATGTGTCTCGCAACTGTGGTAAATCAGCGGCCTTTTTGGCCATCTCATCACAAACTTCATTCCGTTTCACGCCACAATGGCCAAACACAAATTGAAGTCGGATACGTATCTTCCTTCTCTGAACTTGAAGCAGAAGCCTCCATAGTCGTCTTAGAATTGGGTCCGTTACGGCTAGGGGGCCTGTCCGCAGTGCTGTTAACATTGACAGCGAGTCAGAGAAGATGGACAACCTGCTAGGTGTGCTTCTGTATGCCGGAAGCCATTTCAGCAGCCGTTGCAGTTCTATCTCTAATGCTACGCATTCCGCTCTGTAACTGCATGAGAGTTCCCCTGCTCCGGTTTTAGGTGCACAAATAAGCGTATTGTTTCTATAGAGCAGGGCAGCTGCTCCGGACTTCTCACCGAGGGACACGGATCCATCAGTCCACAATTCGTAGTGCTCTCGCCGCGGTAGCTCCTTCCCCCTCCGTGAAAAATGCCGTTCAATCCACTTTTCGGAAGCCTCCCTTTTGACATCGTCAGGGTCATCAGCGCACACAGGCTTTATCTGCGTGTGAAATAGCGGTCGGCAGCTGTGGCGGAGCGTCGGTGTCTCTAGTGGGTGCTCGCGTGGCTCAATGCGGAGGTGTGGATAGGACCGCATGATGCGGGAATGTTGGGCTCTGACTGGGTGTTTGCTGTGGTATGCTTCTTCAGCACTGCGCCGCAAGCATCCGCCTCGTGACTCACACATCAGCATGAATTTCATGCTGTGCACAAGAGTGGCCGTCTTGAGTGGCAGGAGGTTTGCTTCCAGCAGAGAGTCCTCTTTGCGCGTCCCATGCGGTATGCCGGCTATGATGCGACTGGCTTTGTGTTGTGCTGATGCAAGGAGGTCACGACTTCGTTCCGAAGCGTCCCAGTACCATACCTTAATGCCATACATGGTGTGTGCCTGTACGAGTGCTAGATAAAAAGCTCTCAGCACTTGTCGTCTTGGCCCCCATGTAGAAGCTGAGATGGACACTATCTGCAGTAGTCGGAAGTCCATCTTGCGTCTCGTTTCGGCCGCATGTGTTGCCATCCCCTGCTGACACTGGAATGTTACTCCTAGAAGCTTCGGTATCCTGTCAGCTCCTATTCTTTCGCCGTCCAGTTGCAATGTAAGGGGGTGGCGCTCTATACACCCGAAGAGTGTGCACTTCGTTTTCGCTACGTTGACAGACATGAAGTACTCTTTTGACCACTGTAACACCACGTTGAGGCCGCATTGTAGTGCGTGGTTGATGACATCCCTCTCTGTGTGCCTCGCAAGTAGCGTCAGGTCGTCTGCAAAGAATCCGTGCTGCAGTAACGGCACTTCTGCAAGGCGTTGGCTCAACGAGTTCATGACAATAATGAACATGATTGGGCCAAGGACAGTTCCTTGTGGCACTCCTCGCTCAAATGTTCTGCTTCTGGAAAGCTTCTCCTTGAATCTCACTCTGCCAGTTCGGTTACTCAGAAATGATACGCACCACTTCACAATGTGGGGTGATACCTTCATTCTGTGCATTCCCCTCGCAATTTTGTCGTGGTCTACTGTATCGAATGCCTTCTCGTAGTCAACGAATACAGCACCCGTACGATATTGGTGCGTAGGGCGGCAGAGGGCAGCGCGGACGTGCAGGAGTTGTTCGAGCGTTGAGCATCCGGGGCGAAAGCCTGATTGCTGCGGCGTCAGCTGGGACTCAACAGTGTCTCTAAGCCTCGCGGCAATTATGCGTTCCATGACTTTGCAGAGACAGCTCGTGAGCGTCACAGTCCTGTAAGAATCGAGGTCCTCCGCCTTTTTTCCGGCCTTCAGGATGGGGATGATAACACCAGTCTTCCATGCACGCGGCACGACTCCCGTTCGTAGGCTCTCATTGAATAGCCTCAGAACAACATTCAGCGCTGTTCTACCGAGATGTTGTATTGCCTCGTTGTATAAGCAATCAGGTCCTGCTGCGGATCCGGTCGGAAGCAGTTTGATCGATCTCCATAGTTCAGCCATCGTGATGGGGCTGAACTCACTCGCTATCGTCTTTATTGGTGCCGGTGGGTGTGAGTCGGGGTGCCTTCTTGCACGGGACGAGTACAGTTTACTGAACCTCTCAGCTTGATGGTAGTCCGTGATGGCCGCGTTATCAACAAGTACAGCCAGTGTGGTTAGTGGTCGTGGCGCATATACCTTCTTGACAATGTGCCAACTGCAGCAGTCTGACACCGCAAGTCTGGAGCATAGCGTGCTCCATCTCTTCTTTGTGGTACGGTCCAGGATCTGCTTACGCGTGGCTACCAACTTTTCCCTTCGGTGGGAGGGTGCGCATCCAGCGATCTCTTCATCGATTTTCGCGAGCGCAGGTGTCCAATGTGGTGGCGTTGCTCTGCAGCCACGGGGGACGGAGACATTCGTCGCAGTGCGGATGGCGGAGCTCAATTTCTGTTCCAGAGTGTTGACATTCTTCTCTCTACCAATTTTCCTGCAGAGCTCGTCAACCTTGAGACGGAAATTCCTCCAGTTAGCTTTTAGCCATGCGTACATGGGCTTTCGAAGCCGCGGGCAACTCAGTGCATCTGTGTCGTCTCCAACGATAACGTCGAAAAATATGTTATGGTGATCGCTATCGGGAGAATACAGCGATGTCCACGTGTACACTGTGAAATTCCTTGACAGTGTCACATCAGGGGTGGACTCCCCGTGGTGGCGCGTGTACCTGGTGCACTCACCAGTGTTACATACCAGAAACTGGTTGTCAATGCACCACTGTGTGAGGGTTTCACCCTTGGTATTTGGTGGGCTCGCGCGATCCCATGCCAACGCGTGTGCGTTAGCGTCTGCACCGATGAGCTGGGCACCGTCAGTTGTCAGAAGCGTATCTAGGTCAGTTGCCGTGAAGGTGTGTTTTGGTGGGATGTATGCCGACGTGACAGTCAGCGCCGTTCCACGTGCAGGGTGAATTGTTGCATGCACTCGTTCAATGCGACCAACAACGGCCATACCGGTCTCGACTGGTAGGTCCTCCCTCATTAGTATTGATACACCACCTCCTTTGCAGTTACGAGCTATTCCGTGATGTTGGTAGCCAGCAACGCTAAAGAAAGCCGCCTCTCCAGGCGTCATCCTTGTCTCGCTCAACAGACAAAAGGCGATCCGCTCATCAACAAGGGTTTTGTGGAGTGCTAATCTCTTTCCTTGAGATAGCCCGGCGCAGTTCCACTGCATCCCGCGCAACGACGGGCCGGGATTCTCTTCCACATCACCGGACAGCAGCATCTTAGTGCGGATGATACTGCTGATGGCACGCTAGCCACGTGCCCAGGGACCGACAAATGAAAAACGGTGTCCCAGCAAGACGCTGCTGATCCCTGTGCTGTATGATGCCGTAGCCAGAGCACAGCAGTGTTCCCCATGAAAGGAACGCTGCTGGCTCTTGGCTTCACCCGATGATACGGGGTACTGGATCCTGGCACCACGTTGATGTGACCAGCATCACCAGGGAGGATACACGGAAGCTGCCGTTTCAATGTGACCTGTGCGAGGCGAGCTTCGGTACACGTTCTTCCCTGTCACTACACAAGAAATTCAAACATAAGAGCATAGTGACGGAGGACGGTACCGTAGTGGTGTTGCAATTCCCTCGTAAGCGTGCCCGTGGGGGAAATGTTGACGTCCCGGGGAAAGGCGAGGTGCAGTGTGGTGTGTGTCAAAAAGTGCTCAGTTGCAGGGACTCCCTCATCCGACACTGTAAGGCTTTCCACAAAGGTGAGGGAGTCGAGCTTAAATGCAGCAAAAGCACAAAATTGTGTGCCACTGATTCCCCGCATACAAACACATCCATGTTGGTGTGCCCGACATGCGGAAGGCAGTGTGCTAGCAAAACTGGCCTCACCCTACATCAAAAGAAGATGCACGGTATGAAGGTAGAGCGCGCTGTTACCATCCAACGCGGCGACTTCGAAGAAACGTCGCTGCACTTGATGAGCTGTCCCAGTTTGAAGGAGTTACGTGTCAGGTTTGCGGTGGAAGGTGTGTGTGTGTGTGTGTGTGCAGGATGTATGTTTCTCTAAAAGGCTGGCGCAGTTTCTCATTGCGGTTGAACGGAGCCGGCTGCAGGTGAAGTCCTCACCTAAGGTAACAGTTATACAACCCACTTTCCTTTCTGCAACTTCCCCCCTTATTGCCGAGTGTGGAGCTAGCAGGAAAAGCACCGGACGCAGGAATAGTCCATACACCCTCAGAGACAGAGGGGGTATGCAGTCAACAAGCAACAGGAACAGAAAGAGGGGGAGAGAATAATAAACGAATAACAAAAATCAAAACAAAAGGATTGCTAATTGACATCTTTTGGAGAGTCCGGAGTGGGAGGCTTTTCGCCCCATCTGCTGTATTCCGTTCAACTGCGGAGCTACAACAAAAATTATAGAGGGTGTATTAGGATGAATAAAAAAAGGGAGACTCTGCCACAGTCGCCAGACCGATAGCATCTCAGGGCTCTACGGTGATGGCTGATGGCCGCGCCAGTGGGGGGAAACTCCCACGAAGGCACGAAGAAAATTAAAATTAAAATTCTCATCTTTCCCTCCTTCTTTTTCTGATTGTTGTTTAGCTCCTTCCTTTTTTGCCTTCCTCGCTCAATGTGCACTTTTTCCACTTCTTGCCCTCCTTGTTAAAAATACACCCTTGACTCTCTAGTTTTTCACACTCTTCTTGCTTATCATTGCCTTTGGTATTGCACTCTTTTTCCTTGTCTTCTGCTGATTTTGGTTCTTGCTTTTTATTTACATTTCGTAGCTCGTCTAATGTGTTTTGCAGTTTTCTCTTGTTGGCATCCACATAGTAAAAATACAGACGAATTAGGAGGTCCACGTCGTTGATTTCGCCTAGGGTGGTTTCCTGCTTATCATCTGTCAGCTCTTTGGGTGTAGGCATGGCGTCTATGTTTTTGTGTAGGATCGCTAGGTATTTGTCGTTGGTCGTGAATACACTTTTGATTTTGTCGGGTATCTGGTTGTCTTCGGAAGTTTCACTGTCTTTTTTGCCTAGTAGTTGCCTTCTTGCTGCCCGCTTTAGTTGCTCAGATGTCTTTGCTGTCTCTAAAGTTTGCGGCATATCGGAGTTGAACATCTGCTGAACGTTCGTTTTGGCTTTTACTGCGTAATGCAGGTAAGGGTGTGTTGCCTGCTTAGTTTCTGTGTCAGCTAACACCTCGATTATTAGGCCTGTGTTGTCTATGGTTAGTAGTCCAGCAGCCATCTTTGGAGTGTGGCCCGCTACATTTGCGCCGTTGCCGCTGCCGCTTGTATCCGCGTCGTTTAACAGGAAGCCTGTGTTTGGCGAATTTATGCCGCATTTTTTGTTTCCGTTGACTAAGCTTCCGTGGGCTACGCCCGTTGAGAAACTACCCGTAAGGCCTGTTGGTCCAAGCAAAGTACCTTGTACCTGTCCTTTGTGTACCGGTTCCCATTTCAGTTTACATTTTTACATGTCTCCAGTCAGCGCGTTTCTCCCGCTTATTGGGTTGCCACCACCGTCGTTGTTGCTGAGACATCCGTCTGTGCCGTCTGAACCTTCTGCCATCAGGTTTATCCATTCACCTATTGCTCCTTGCAGTCGTCCTGCATCCCTAACCGCCGTTATTATCTGGCCTGGAGCAGCGCTGGTATAGTAATTGAACGCCTTTTCTGTTTCATGCGCGCCAAACGTCCATAGCATTCTTTCTTCGGGAGCCGTCGGCCTTGTCAAGTTTCCTTCGGCGTATATTTGCGCCTTTAGTAGGAATTTGAACTTGTTTAGGCCCTCCGTTGCCGCCGCCTCTAGGCTGGTTATCGCTTGAGACGGTATTGTCTCAGCTTCAACTGCGACATCGCAGAAGCTCGTCCAGTATTGCTTCTTTATGGCGTCTCCTGCTGCTGCGTTTGCGGAGTTGGCCAACGACACAGCGGCCAAAAGATAGATAAGGAGGTAGCGACCTTTATTAAGCATGTATGGTTCTTTCTTGCCTTGTTCTATTGCTTATGGTCATGTCAGGGGGTGTATTTTTGAAAGTTAAACTGCGTGACTTAGTTGCCACTATTGTGTCGCTTCTTTGCAAATTTCGCAGCAGCAATATTAGTCATGCGAATGCCTGTCCTGTGGTAGTGCACACTGGTCACCCTGAGTCGTTGGTGTTTGTTGAGTGGTTTATTTCCTGCTGATAGTCCACTGTTTTCTTTGGTGCCGTTGGGTTATTTATTTTAAAGCCTTTAGTAACTAGAATACTTAACATACATCCTTCTATGATTAGTAAGTAGATTACTTCAACTAACCTTTTTGGGAGTGTGACTATAAATTTTATCCATTAGTTCAAAAATCAATCACCACAATAGGCTGGTCATTCTATACCTCCCTATTGAATGTGGCTTCATTACATCTTTATCGCCATAAGCATGTCGAGCTTTTTTCCCCCTTTGGTCATGGCGAATGCATCAGCATTTGGCAACTATGAGTGGTAAAGAATCATGTCTCTGAGAATCAGCTCAGTTAATTGTTGAGTTGTTTTCCTTACATATGTTTGGTTACAATTAAAAGCTTGTCGCTAAATCTGCGCCACTACTAGGCTTCTTCTCGAAAGCCACTGAGGTATGGCGGATACAATCAAGCAGCTTAATTACCTTCATAAATTTATCAGTGTTTACTCTTCCGTTCAGCTGTGGATAATTTTTCTGCTCCTGCTAATCCAGAGTTAATATCTGCAACTTTTTGTATACGTCTAGTAGTGTTCAAATAAAATTTAACCGCTTCTTTTACCCACATAGTACCTGCTACTCCTGCTTCTCAATCACTGTCTCCACAATAGTGATACACACCCAAAACACAATTCCATAATAATTATTAAAATTACCATATTACTATGATTGTTTTTGTTTTGTTATTATTATCACGACTATAACCCCTAAAATTCATAAAAAATAAAAAATACAGATAATTTTAAAATAGTAAAAATTTCGTACCCTATCACTATATTACGTTACCCCTATGTGCTCCTTTCGTACAAATTTTCCTAATATATATATACATTTTAAAATTCTCGAAATTTCACTGAATTGCATATTCTCATCAAAAAGAGTTAAAATATATCAAATTATAGCAAGATTTAGCAATTTTTGAAATTTTTCTAAAAATAGTAAATGCTCATAAATTTTATAAGACTGTGCAACACTCTTTAGAATTCTAAAAATGCCACCAAACCCATATAGGCAGCATCACTCAATGTAAATTTATTATTTACAAGAATACTGGAATTTTTACAAGCATTATTTTTACATTTGCAGCAAGTAGCTTTCTCGCAGTCTCCTTGCTCCTTCCCTGCACATTTCTCCTCTTTCTTCCCATCTTTGCCTTCTTGGTTTTCTTCTTTTAGAGATTCTATTACTTCCTTTTTCAACTCACACTTTTCTCCCTCTTCTCCTTTTTCGTTAAAAGTACATCCCTTTCCTTTGGCCGAATTGCATTTAGCGGTGTCGTCTCCTGCTGAAATGCACTCGTCTACTTTTTTATCACTTACTTTTTGTTCTCCTTGCTTGGCTTCAGTGTTTATCATCTCGTTGGCTGCTAGCATATCGTGTAGTCTCCATGCACTTGCTGTGATCGATTTCATAGCGGCTGCACTTTCTTTCAACTCTGCAGTCGCTTGTCTGCCTCTTTGTAAGGCTTGCGCTGCTTGCAGCAAATTCTGAACCCATGGGATCCCAGCTATGCCGTGCCCTGACATCCGTTTCTTGTAGTCGACGCACGCGTTTGCCACGCCCGTTCCACCGTTGCAGTTAGCTGAAGTCCCGCCTCCGAGTATTGTCGTGGCATCGACGCCCGTGGCGTCCGCTCCAAGGTGTCTTTCGAGTGCCGAAATAGTTGCGGTGATTTGGGCGCCCGTTGGGACCTGCTGTTGCCCCTGCGCTTTGCATGTCGCTTTTACTGCACACCATGCTGTTAGCGCCTCTGCTGCCGTAGCACCGCTGGCGTAGTCTGTATTGCTGTTGCCGTTGTAGCATAGGTTTGATGCACCGGTTCCGCTGCAGGGGCATGCTACGTCCGACACTATCGATTTGCCCGCTGAGCTGCCGTCTGCCGTTGCGCATGCTTTGTCCCTCGTGTCGAATGCGGCTTGTGCGTCGTCTGCTGTATCGTTTGCGCCGTTGCGGGCTGCTTTCAGGAACGTGTTGGCATCGATCACTGCTTGGTTTACGTCGCTGTTGGCCTTGTCATATTTGTCTGATACTGTTTTGGCTTCTTGTTGTAGGGGCATAATCCTGTCGTTTATGACCGCTGTTAGCTTCGTTTCGCTGTAACGTTTTAGCTGTTTGTGTGTGGGTGTGCCAGGTTTTGCTCTTAAGAGTTCGCTTTTTTTCTTGGCCCAGGCAATTGGTGTTGAGAACTCGCCGTGCGTTGCGTTTGTGAAATTTTTGCCCTGTAAAGTTACCATTTGCAAGTCGTTTAGTTCTTCTGTTAAAGGCTTTTGCGGTAGATCGCTGAACACCTCTTTTGTTACTTGTTTCAAAGTAATCCTGTAGGTTTCGAAAAAAAACTGAAAAGGCCCGAGCATTAGTGTTCACTGATCTGGCTGTCGGAAGCGTTAAAAAAAGCTACTACAGCCGCTGATACCATGTTTTGCCTGTTCTTGACCTTTTTGTGTACAATCGGAAACAGATTAATTGTTATCTTTAATGTTACGAACAGCTACTGAGCGCTGCTTAGATCATAGATTTACCGGTGATTCTTCTATACAGTTTCTCAGTAGACTTAAATCATCACAGTTTTATGGAAGCCATATATGCAAGTTGTGACGAAGGTGTTTGAAAACCACAGAAACGTTTAGTAACCGATAGATATGGCAGCTTAAATTTTATTTTTCAACAAGTTTGTGATGTAATTAAAAAATGTACAATGAATACCCAAAATTTGTAATAAGATCAAACTCAGAAGCATAATGCGTTTTATTTCACTTTCGTTTTTTATGGTACATTTTACAATGTTAGGTTTTTTGAATCTTCCTGAAACAAATGCAAAAAACAAAATATTGACTTGTTAGAAAATAACAAATAACGCTATTTTCAATTGATTTCATATAAATGGAGATAAACGACGTACGCATCACTTTTAAAAAATTAAAAAATTAGCAACGTATTGTAAAAAAAAGTGAAAAAAAGAAAAAACAAAAAACAATTAAATAAAAAAATAAAAAAATAAAAAAAACAGTTAGAGGAAAATTAACCCTAGCCCAAATAACCATACCCCTAAGACTGATTCTGAGCAAGGAAAACCCTCCATAACCTCCTTCTTACCTTTTTTTTGCTAGACAAAAAACAGAAAAAAAGAGAAAAATATTTAGAAACAAAAAAATTTACACGCGCAGGAAGCCAACAATAACAATTTCTCGGTCGATTTTAGGTGTTAAAATATATCACAGTAGCAATAATTCTTTAAGAAAGTTGAGGGGGAAAATTTGTTTAGAAAAGCAAAAATGCAAGCAATAGATGGTCCTTGGTAATAAGAAACGAATTGCTTTCTGTGGTGTTTGTGTTTGTTTTTCCATCATCCCCTGCTTTCACTTCCTCTTCTCCACTTTTGGGTTTGCACTTTCCCTCTTTTTTATCCCATTGACAATCGCCTTCGCATTTGTCCTTTTCTTTTTCATCGCAGCTATACTCGTTCTTCTTTGGTGTACTTTTTTCGCTTGCTGCGTTTTTTTTCGTTGCGGCCAACATATTGTGTGTTGTTGAGGCGGCCAGTTGAGTGAAGTCTGTTACAGCATTTAAGGCCTCAGTTTTGTGCTCGCTACTGCTTTCCGCCGTCGTCTTTGTCAACTCTAAAGCCTTATTGAGTTTTTCAGCGTTGTCACTTTGGTCGGTTGCGTATAGTTTTTTTTGAGTTCGTTTATTTGCTATGTGTAGTCTCCTATTTTGCTCCGTTTTTCGCCGGGTTTTAGTATTTGAAGTAGGGCTTGATCCGTCTCCGCGTCGTTAATGAGTTGCGCTGGGTCAATATCGCTTGCTTTAAATGTTAGCGTCGCTGCTGCAGCTTCTGCTGTGTGCAGGGTGGCTAGCAATTCCTCTACTGTTTTTTGCGGAGGCATCAGGCCGGCTGCTCTTGCTGGCGCTGCTTTGTACGCCTTTTCTGACGGTGATGCTGGCTGGTAGTTTGCTTGTAATGGCTTTGTCAGCTTGCCTGGCGTTAGCAGAAGGTTGCCTGTGTTGGTTTGTGCGTCAAGCTGACACTGTAGAGCCGGGGTTGTGCTTGAGTGTCCGCAGATTCGTGGCCCGTTACCGTTTTGGCCTGCCTGTATGTCGTCTGCCGCTGCTAGGTGTATAACCGTTATTGGATAGGTGCTGTGTACTAGTGTTTTCGGCTGCTTGGGACCTGATGTGCTTGGAGATGGCTCAGTGCACTCCGGATGTTTTCCGCTGAGATCTTTCAGCTTTATTTGCATACCGGCGGCGCCTATCCAAGTTGCTGCCACGGCCGCGTTTTTTCCGTTTATTTCCCTTGCGCCTGCCTCGGCTACCATTTGTTGCACTCCTGCCAGTTCTGTTAGGGCTCTAGATGCTTCTAGAATCGTCGTCTGGGATTGCTGTAGATTGTTTGAAGCTGCTTGTAAATTTGCTGCGGCGGCTGGCAGCAGTAGCATGAGTTTCTGGGTTCCAGTTAGTACTTCGGTGCTGGCTGCTGCATAGAGCTGCAAAAACTTTGGCAAAGCCGCAGCGATCTGGTCAGCTTGTGTCTTGACTGCTCCTTCCAACTTTGTAGCCATGGCTTTGAGCTGTGCCTTCGCTTGGCAGGCTGTTTTAGGGGTGTCTGTTGCGTCATGGATTGATCCTTGAGCGCTTATGGCTGTTGCGAGTAGAAGATGTATGCATACATGTACGATCTTCATTCCTATTTTTTGCTAGTTCGTATACAATAAGTTTCATGTGGCGTCACTGTACGGGTTTTCTGTTGGGGTTGGCTTGCGGAACAGCTGTCTATACAGCTGTTGACAGTGGGCGTTCGATGGTGGCCTGCGCTCTGGTGTTATACATAATTGTGCATTTTTTTCGGGGATTTTATAGACTTTCCACTACAAACATTTTTTTTAAAAACTGCTTATAATAGACTGCATCGGATGTTATACCTGGTTATGCTAAATATGACATTGTTTTACACGCTGCTTACGTCCGGTCCTACCAGGAAATCTGCTTGCATGACATTTCCACGAAGCCAATTGGATCGTTAAGGATGACGCTGCAGGTTGTAGTAGTTTGTGCGCTTCGAATTGTTTGACCATGTCAGAATATCCCATGCTTACTCCGGGGTTTCCACTGTAATGCTTTTTCTGGCCTCAATGAACGAGCTTTGTAATTGTGTCTCCTAGCATTGGTTTGGTTACGAGCTGCTCTGGCTCATTTGTTTTGAGTTGGATAATATTTAGGTTGTTTGCTGGCATGATCGGAAGTTTTTCTTTGTCTTCTTTTGACTTCTCATGCTATATCCCTTTTTGAACTCTCCTACAAATTCAGGGCGAACATAGATGCTTGCCTTGCTGCTCTTTCAACTAAAAATATCGGCAGTTTTATGTTAAATAATAAGTTTCGGTAACTCTTTTACTGCGCCCAGTGGATTTCAAGCACATCCTAGACGCTTCTCTCAGTTCCATTCCCTTCACTACCATTGTTCTCTCTTAAACATGACAATACAGAAAGCTTTAATTTGAGTAAATGTTTATGCAAAGTGTCAGCTATTTGTTTGTATATGTTTTTTAATTTAGATTCAATTATACTGCTGTTAGTAAATTCGTACATAATCTTTTAAATTTACCCTTTGAGGTTTTAAAAAATATTTACATGCTTATATCCAAAAAGCATCGAAAACATTGTCTTCTCTTAATAAGTTTTACAATTTATATGGGTATAGGGGCTGCTAATGCTGTCTAGTCCTACACTATCTTGTGATGTAATAACAGTTTCAGTTCTGTCTTTTTTGATTCCGATGCGTGCTTCCGGTTTCTGCTACTCTCTCTAAATTTGATGCTACTATTATCGCTTTAGAAAGTTTCCTCACTCATCAGCCGCTTTCCTTATTGCTGAATATCCAATTTTTTACTTTTTATGAGTGAAGTACTTTTAGATCGCTCCTACAGCTGTAGTCGGCTGCATTCTCTATATTAGATTGCTTTTTATTCATAACAGTGCTTTGAGCGAAAAAAATGTATTATTCAAATAGTTTTTAAAAACATTTTGGCGATGGTGGTTTTAGCCAGTTCCAACTTTCACTCCTCCTTTGTATTTTCTTCGGTAACACCTTTGGCCTGTCCACTTGACTCTTTACTTTTCTACACTTTCCCATTTATCACCTCCTTGTGTATGATGGCACCCATAGTTATGTTTTTTTTGAGCATGTACATATTTCGCCCCCTCTATACTTTTCCTTTAACAATATTTCTAGTTCTCTCCCACTTACTTCCACGCACTCACTCCTCAGTTGCAGTTCGTTTAATTTCTACTCTTTTGCATTTACTGTGATAAAGGTACACTACTCTTATTTTAATATTAGTATATGCACACTCATAACACTCTCATTTCATTTTTATTATTATTATTGAAATTACTATTATATCAAATTAAATAAACAAAATCTAGAATTTTCATAATACCACTAGTTTTTTAATAAAAATCCATATAATATTTTACACCATTATCCCGCTTTCATACAAAATTTTTCATGTTTTTATATTTTTCAAAAATTACAGATTTCTCAAAAGTCTTATAATAGTGTTAAAATATATAAAATTTTAGTAAATTCTATAATTTTATAAATGGAGAAAAAACCTTTTAAATTTTATAATCCTTAAAATAAAAAACTAGAGAAAAAGAAACCATTAGAGCCAATTTCTTATTGACGAAACGGAGTTTTTTTCATATTTTCCTTCCCTTTTTGCGACCAGGGGCCTTGGTGCAGTCGGTTTTCAATTTTCCTTTGCATTTCTCTGTTGTAGCAGCTGAGGCTCCTCTTTTTGTACTTTCTGTTTGCATTCTTCACTCAATGTGCACTTTTTTCCTTTTCGCATTTTGGGTTAAAAACGCATCCTTCTTCAGCTAGTTTTTCACAATCTTCTTTTTTGTCCTTCCCCTTGGTATTACATTATTTCTTGTTTTATTCTGATTTGGGGTTTCTTTTTTTAAATTTTCTGCATCCTGCAGTTTTTTAATCTTGTCCAGCAGAGTTTTAGTGTTGCTGTTCTTGAAGTGAAAGTACAGCCGCATAAGGTTGTGGGCATCGTTTATCTTCCCGAGTTAGTCTTCTGCAACACTAGGTCTCAGTTCCTCAGGGATTGGGTAGTTACTGGCGGTTTCGTACATGTCTTTCTTAACCCCAGCGTCATCGTCGAAGGCTGCTTCTATTAGGCTGGGCAGACTGTTGTCCTCTTGTGCTTCTGTCTTGCTTTTGTTTAGGAAATAGTGGCGTGCGCTGTCTTTGAATATGGCCGCGTATTTCAGAGTTCCTATTGTGTTTATGTCTGCGCTTTCGATGAACGGAGTTAGGTTCTCTGCCGCTGTCACCGCTGCCCCTAGATACTCGGTCGCAGTTGATGCGGCTACTTTTGTGGCGAGCTCCGGCACCGTGAACCCGTTGGTGTCTACTGTCAATAGGCCACCTGCTAGCTTTGGAACATGACCCGTTACGCTGTGCCCTGTGGTGCCATAGGTGAGTTTGTACGTTCCTGTTCCCATTCCAGCGTCGCAGTCCGTATTCGCGCTAGAGTCTGTTGTGGCGCCGTGGCTAAGGCCGTTTCTGAGTTTGCCTTGTATCCCTGTTTTAGTGATCACCGTCAGAGCTGTGGCTCCTGCCGTCGGTTCCGCCAAGTCGAGTTTACAGTTTGCGTACGTTGAGTACAGCTGTGTTTTATCGTTGATGATGTTTGTTCCACCATTCGACGCCTGTAAGCATCCTTTGGTAGCGGCGGATGCGTCAGCTTGGGTCTCCAGGAACTCTGTGATCGCTCCTTGGAGTCGGCCGACATCCCTTGCTCCTTTAATTGCCGTTGCAGCTGCTGTTCCAGCTACTATGGTGCTCGCTCGTTCGATCTGTTCAGTTAGCATGGACCATACCGCCGTGGTGTGCTTTGGCGTTTGCCCTTGATTCGTTGCAGCGTCGTACACCTGCAGCCGCAGTGACCGCAGCTGCGCAATTCTGGCTTCTCTCCCGAGGTCTTGCATGTTTTTCAGCAGCGTCGCCATTAGTTTCTGCCCATCGGCAGCTACGTCGCATATCGCCTTCACGTTGTCGTGCTTCACCGCATCTCCTGCAGCTGCTTCCACGTGTCTGCTGTAAAGTAATGCCGAAGCACACAGCATCCCTATTGTGTATCGCGTCCTTAGGCTTTCCCGTCCTTCATTGTCATTGTACCAGTCGGTTCGCTGTTTAGCTAAATTATTTTGGACAAGAAGCATTTGTTGTTTAAGTATTAGCTGAAGCGGCAGGAAACGGTGTTGAATTTCAACAAAGTTTATCTTAGCTTCCATAGTCACATATTGATAGCCACAGTACTCCGACGTCACCACGGTTCGAGTGGATATTTTTTATATTGGAACCATGAACTATTGGCTGAACTTATCCACCTATTTTTGGTTGTTTTCTTTTTATATTAGCAACAGACGCTGCAGAGACAACGGCCACACGATTTACAGTTATGTGTGTCTGTTTTTTCTTGTTTATTAATGCAATGTGTAGTGGGGAAAAGGGAAAATTTTAATTCATCGTATCTGCTAAACAGTGGCGTAAAAAACATTTAGTTAAGATGCAGTTTCCACACAGACAATAACAGGTTATTATCTTTTATATATAAAACTTTGAACTCTTTTGTCGTCATTGCTCTCTGTCATCTGACATTTTGGAAGTGTCAGTTTGGCCTGGAATGACCAGGTTAATCTTCTACTTATCCTATATGTGATTAACTTTTGGTTTGTGATTTCGACCCTCGTGTTTCTGTTTGTGGAGCTTCCACATAAGAGTTGTACATCTGGGCTCCCAAAATTGACCTCCTTGTAACCTCTTTCTTGGTTAATACGCGTTGTTGCCTGCATTTTATAAACCGCTATCATATCGACTGCTCGTTCCTTAGAAGGTCTTAGGGTATCTCCAGTATGCCAATACCGAATTTTCAGCGTTTTTCCATTGGTTCCCTTTACTTATCAAAGATCCTCCATGAGTTCATATGTGCAGTTTCTTTTTCTTTTCGTGCTTTTTTCCCTTTTTCTTTAGACAGAAACATCTCCTTTTGTTATCGCCATGTTCATAAGTAAAGATACATATGTTGCAGTCGCTGTATTATGTCTGTGAATGAATGCAACCTCCTTATTCTGCAATGTAAGTGCCATTACTCACTTCTGTGCTTGAGATTGCTTATAATCTGCTCCCCCTTTTCCATTTGTTTCACAATATTATTTATCGTGACTCCCAGCCATTCTCTCTCACTTACTCACTACATACAACCATTACAATGGGGTTAAGTGCTTTTATTCCGCTTTTCATTTAGTCTTCATCCAAACTGTTATTACAATATTAGTAGATACAGACTGATAGCACCCTAATATCAGTACTATCATTGCAACTATCAATGTTTTTACTATTATAACCATAACTAATACCTATAGAACTAACACAGTCAACCATATTATAAGTGCACTCACGGTCTATACCTTGTCACCATAATACGTCACACCTATAGATCATAGACATACCAAGTTTTCATATTTTTCATTTTTTAACTAATTTTTATATTTCAATTGAAAAGTGTTAAAGTATATCACATTTCATAAACTTCAGAAAATTCTTACAAATACTCTCTCTTAAGAGGAAAAAATTCATGAGACATAATAAAGTTGAGCAAGAAATCTTCAAAAAATTACCAAACTCATAAAAGCAGCAGCCATCAGGGCGAATTGCTTGTTGATCAGGAAACTGGAATACTTTCACTTGCCTCTGATACAGCCACATTTATTATGAGAACCTATGGTCAGTCCCGTATTCTCAGCTTCACAATCCTTTTTTTTTGTGTGATCAAAGCACTTTTTACCAGTTTGAGCTCCAGTTCCTTCTGGAATTTCTTGTTCTACTTTGGTTTTATTCAATTTGCAGCGTTTTCCTGTTTCCTCAGTTTCTTTAGTCCATTTGCATAGTGGTTTCTTTCCTTTGCATTCCGCTACTTTTTCTATCTGTTCGCAGTCTGCCGTTTTTTTTCTTGTTTCTTTTTGTTTAGGATCGCCAATTTTTTTCTTATGTCTGCCAGGTTTTGGGATATTTTTAGGTCGTAATGACTAAGAATACCGCTTAGCGTTGCCACGCTTGTTATAGAGCTGAGTCTCGTCGTATCTTATTGTTTCGTTACTGTCCCTGGGATTTATGTGTTGTCTATCGCATTTTCAAGTTCTGTGCACTTGTCGTCGCTTTTATCACCAAATATCTTGGCTATCGCCGTTGTTATGTCAGTGTCAGTTGCTTTGGGGTCTGCTAGAAAGAGCGCTTTTACAGTTTCCTTAAGCGCCGTTTTGCTGTGTAAGTCACCAGTCTCGTTGCGGAATTCTACGGCGGTCGCTGTGGTTAATGCGTTTGTTGCTTCGAAGGCTTCATACCACGGTGCGGTGGCGGCACTGTTTGAGTCCTTGAGTGTCGTTTGTGTTTCTAGCGTTATCCCTGTTGCCGTGGTTGGTATCGTGATATAACCGGCCATAACTTTCGGCTGGCCTGCTAGACTGATTCCATTTGCATAGCCGCTGGTGGTCCCGCTTAGCAGTTTGCACTTGTTGCCGTTGCCGCCAGCGACCGGTTGGTGCTTGTCGCCTGCCGGCGCTCCCTCAATTAGGTTTTTGTATCCGTCCTTTGTTAGCTCTGTTGTCGTGCTGGTTTTTGTGGCTAGATCTGGCGCCGTTAGCTTGCACGCGGCTTCCCCAATTGTTTTCCCGTGTGTGTAAGTGGCTGCGTCGCTGTTGGTTGTGCCGGGCAGTAAGCAAGCATTGTTTGATGTTGCCGTCGACTGCGCAAGCAGCGCTAGATAGTCGTCCAGTCTTCCTTTCAGGTAAGCTGTTTTCGCCGCGGCTGTGAATTGCGTTTTTACGCCTGTTGCTAGCAGTTTGCTATATGCCCTTTCCGCTAGCCTGGCGTAATAATCTTTTAAAAGGGTCGTCTTTTCGGCTATAGGTGTCCCTATGTTGATCGCTGCGTCTATGGCCGCCCGCTTTGAAGCCACGTCGAAGGTTTGTGCAGCTTTGAGCGCCTGCACCGCTTGGTCAAGTGCAAACCCTGGAAGAGTTGCTAGTTCTTCTGATAGCTTGCAAATGGGTTGCCGCACCGTGTTTTTCAGACCGATGCTTTCTGCAGCTGACGTCGTTCGCGTTTGTGACGCAGTTATTAGAAGTATGTAGATTAAAACGACGGTTCCGGCGGACATGGGTTGATTAATTTGTGTATCGCGTTTCTGTAACCGCTATAATCTTATAAATCTCTTCAGTTCCCTGTGCTATTGCAGGAACCCTGCCTAAAGCAGCTTAGTTTTTACAACAAAATCTTTGCCGCTCATTTACAAAAGTAATCAGTAAAATTCACGAAGAGATGACAAATATGAGGAGTTTTGTTGACTTGCAGGGTGTGTGTTTGCCTAACCTTGCGATTAAATATCGCCTGGGTTGGCGTTGGTCCCGCCTGCGCTGTGACTGTCTACCGCTTATTTCCTACTGCGATCTGTTCGGCGGTGGCAAGGCTACACTCGTAAATTAGGAACGGTTCATCTGCTCACGGCGGCATGGTGCTAAGTAACCGCAAATTTTTCTATTGAGATTTTGTCTGTCGTGAGCGCTTGAATCGATGGTTCTAGCCCTGCGTTCAGTTTATTTAAATTAATCTTTCCGGCTTCCCACCTCCGCTTTTTCAATCGTGTTGCGAGTGTTTTTGACGTTTATAAAAATTTGTAAATACAAACACCGTTATAGTTTTGATTTCCTATTTTTTCACAAGGAAGTCTGATATTTCCGTCTTGATCGTCTTCATCGTTCCCTATATATATATATATTGAATATACTCTGTGCCGCCGCGAGTCTGAGCCTCTGTTACAAGTAAGAAAACTTCACACATCTCTATGCCTAAAAATTTGAATCTTATGTTTTTTGTCACACGCTACTGTCGGAAATCTTCCATTAAATGGTGGTGCTATAACAAGGAGGCGTTTTTGTTGTTCGTGAATAAGATTGGCTTTGTGTTTTAGCCACGCTTTTTGCGTAAATAACTCTGTCAGATGCTTAATAGTCAGTGCTTTTCTTCCCGAATGTAACTTCATCGCTGCCTTATAATCGTCAATACAACCCGTTAGTTTTGCTCAGAGACCACTTTTATACTAATTATTTTCTCTTTGAGAAGTCTCCATGTCTGAAAAGCACATCAATATGGAAATGAAAGAGTATCACTATTAATTCTCTTCACTTCAATAAAGCATCCCGGTTGATTCATACATACTTTTTTAAACATTTACCGATTTTAATAATTCTTTTGCTTTCCACAGAAATAGATTTGTAATCTCAGTATTAAAATCTTCCTCCGAAAAATACCATATTGTTTCTGACTCTAATGTTGGCTTTTACTAGTAAAAATGATAAGAAAACTTTAACATTACATCACATTTATCCAATCCCTTTCACCTATTTGTTATTGATAGGTAGACATTAGGATCTGAAATCAGATGACAAACTACAATCTTAACCATATGCACAGCAGCACCAGCCCATATTTGTCTGGGAATGAGGAGCGCAACATATTCTTGTATTATTAACCTCTGTGCTACTCTACAGCTCCTCCAGTTCTTTCACTCCTCATCTTCTTTTCTTATATTTTCTCTTCTCTCACTGTTCCTGCATATAACGTAGAAACTATATTTGTTTTCTCCACGGTACACATACTCTCTCCCTCATTTCACTTTCCATACCCCTTTGTATAATCATGCCAATCAATATGATTGTGTTTAAAACTCAGTATATTCCATCGTTCTTTTTCCCTTTCCTCACTTCCTCATTTATCTCTTTCGCTCCCCATTCTTTTAATAAAACTCCTTG